>NW_023046426.1:0-55182 GCF_011762505.2 Arvicanthis niloticus
GGTGATGTCCATGTCATAGGTTCCCTATCTAGTGTGAGTAGACCAGTATGTTGCATCTCCCCAGGAAAAGTTTTGTCACACAGGGATATGTGGTGCCTGCTCCACAGGTAGAATTTCATACCTAGAAAGCCCATGACTGAGGATGTTATGGGACTCAGGGTAGAAATTGCAATTATCATTTTGCTAAGTGTTCATTCTGTCTAGGTGCCTTATAAATATTTCTGATTGTGCCCACTGTTCCATGCTGTTCTCAACTTTGGTCAGAGACATTTCTTTATGTAGTGGACAGCAGTTAATAAGGATGTCCATGCTTAGAGAGCTGAGAAAAAGAGAATGCGTACTCAGCATTGAAAGGAACATCTCTATTAACCTCACCACCCCCAAAGCCCAGAGAACATGGCAGAGGAGGAAGTAGAAAAATATCAGAGCCCAAAAATGGGAGAAGTCCTATAAAATGCTGTCTCCTAGCTGAGATAGGCTATTGCAATTACAAACTCAGAGGAGCTGAGATTCCCTGTACAGATCAAGGCGGACACTACTATTCCTACATAGATGATCTAGATGATCTCCTGGTCCCCAGTTACTAAAGTGATATTGGCAGTAGACAGTTGCTGGAGACAGAAATTCACTATTTACTCACTATTTATTTATTTTGGAATATGTGGCCCTTCATAGTTTTCCAACAATTCAGTGGATGGTCTCACATCCAGGCATAAATGAGTAGCATTAACTGAATTTATTGAGTTGTAAATAAAAAAGAGGATAGGATCTTATATTACTGTATGTAGTGGGATATCTTCCCACTACATTTGTATAAAGCTCTGTGATTGGGCTGTATGAGAGGTAGGTGAAGTGAGGAATCAGAAGGAGAAGGAAGAGGAAAGGAAGAGGAGGAGGAGAGGGAGAGAGACGTAGGAGCCATAGAGAACCACGGGTCCAGGATGGTCCTAGGTAACAATTTATATTAGATATTGGGAAATGCCTCTAATTGTGTGGGCATCTTGTTAGTTGAGAATTACCAAATATATAAAGCTATTGGATAATCTTTAAGCTTTAGAGTCTCATTTCTACTTGGTACTGCATGGATGGCAGGATGGTCTGGGCTCAGCCAAGCATTGTGGACATAGCATGGACATAGATTGGCAGAGCCATCTCCCATGCTGGCGACTCTTGGGTGCCAGGGCTCATGCTTCATCAGGCTGTGGCAGCAGCAGCAGTGATAACACACCATTGCTCATGGCCTCAGGGTTTGCCTAGTCGGGAACATAGTGGCCTCATAACAACAAGCCAGTTTGGGTGAAGCTGTTTTTAATATTAACCATAACAACTATATATACTCATTAATTTAAAAATAAGTATCAACAATTTAGTTGAGTTAATTGGTAACACTGGTCATGCTCCAAACACTCAGTAGGCAGTAGCACTACACCAAAGAGCAGAAAGGAAAGCATTTACCAGTTTATTCTGATCAATACTGACTAAACTGTTCTAGTTAAGCCTTCCTGGTGCTGTCAGTTCATCAAGCACCCCTTCATCTCTGAGAAGAGAAGAACATGTCAACTTCACCAATCATTTTATTTGTATGTGTCTGTCTGGGTGTTTGGTGTACATGTGTGGTATGTGCACACCTGTGTGTGAAGGTTTAGAGGACTGGAGAAGACATTTGATGTCTTTCTCTACCACTTTCTGCTTTGCTCTCTTGAGATCAGCTCTCATCCTGAACTTGGAGCTAGTCTAGCAACATACATGCTCCAGAAACTGTTCTGTCTGCAACCCTCATAAAGATGGCGTGGCAGGGCTGCAAAATGTGTGACCACACCCAGCTTTCAAAGTGAGCTCCAGGGATTTGGATTCAGAGCCTCATGCTGGTTCAACAAGACATCTCACCTATTAATTCATTTTCCCTAATTCTCTAATAACTCATTTCCATAATATTTAAAAACAAGTCAAACATTGTCTCCAAATTAGATGTATCAACTAAATTTTCACTATTTATCCCCAATAGAATAGTAAACAATGTTTCACATTAAATAGGTTCAGGGCATTGGGACATAATTTCTCTAGTTGTTCATAGTATGAATTAGTAACACCCTCTTGCATGCCTGGATATCTGACAGCTTTGATTCTGTAATTGGTCACATGACTGATAGTATTTGGTCATATGACTATTAGTGCAATATAAGTAAAACCTATGTCATTCAGCTTTGAGTTAGTAGTTCTTCCTACTATATGATTTTCCTTGTTCAAAATGAACAAAAAAGCTCTCAGGTATGTAAAGTAGAATATAAGCCACATTATTTATTATCTCTCAATTACTGCTAAGATGAAGGATATTAGCATGTCGGGAATTTCTGCCTTCAAAAGACATGGGGAAATGTCATACTAACAACTAATCCAGGTCTTATTTGTAATAGAATCCAGCATCATTTTTACTGAGGTAATAGCATGCTTTCTTATTTGGCCCTTTTTTTCATATTTAATCAAACATTTGCATACCATAAACCAAGAAAACATTTTCAAAATATGCATCCCTTCTCCCATCTCCAAAATAGCTACCTGGAGGTATTCCTCGTCAACCATTTTAACTGATCATGCACCCTCTCCAATCCATTAACACATCTATTTTCTCCAGATCTACTATTTAGCTACTTTTCCTAGAGAATCTATCTGAAACAACTCCAGACAGACAGGTCAACAACAAAGTAAAGAAATTATTCCATTCTGGTCTGGATTGGTGAGCCACTATGTTTCCTGTGGTTACTTACAAAAGCATGTGTGACTCAGACAGCTGTACCTCCAAAAGCCCACCCCAGCAACAGAGATGATTCATGAAAGTTGTGCTGCTGTTTACAGCTGTGCTGTGTGCTAGTGGCTGTTCTGTCCCACAGCCTCCTCTGCCTTGAGCAATTGTTTACTGCTTTTCCAACCTCATGGTGGAGCTTCCTAAGTCTTATATATTTCATGAACTTTTTGAAAACTTTTATCACCCTTCTAGGAGAGAGTGTTTCAATCAAAAAAAAAAAAAAACAAAAAAAAAAAAAAAAACCAAACAAAACAAAACAAAAAAAACAAAAAAAAAAAAACAAAAACCCTGCCATAACAAAACAAAAGCAAAAAGTAAAACAAAATAATACAACAACAAAACAAAAGTTTTAAAATAAATCTCTAAATCTCTAAATTTTATGAGTCTTGGTGGAATTTCTCAAGCAGAGCAGTTAGCCATCAATTTTCATGCTAATATATACTCAGTAGTAAACTGATTGCTCCACTAAGTACTCAAAATTATTTGTTACATGGGATTGAATACTTTTACAAAATGTAGTTACTTTAAAAAATGAAAAGTCAGTTTTGCTTAAGTTATTCAAAAAGCATAACACATCTATACTTATCTGTACCTCACACTAGGTCGTTCTTATATAATACATGAAAAATCACACACTTCTAGATTTTCTTTGCATTTTAGTTTATTTAAAAATTAGTAGACTAAAAATGGCAAATTAGGTTAGTTTCTAACATATGTTATATAATGAGAAATTGAGCTTTCTATTTCTTTTTCTGTCAAATGTCTTCAGCTGAATGTTCTCGATAATTAATATACAGGTTTTGAATTGTGGCTGGTTCCTGCTTGATATGACTAAGTATCTTCTCTATTGTGTGTGTATATGGGTGACGTATTTACATGTAAATTTGCATATGTATGGGCACATGTGTGTATGTATGTTCTCCATTTTTGGGAGAGAGTTATGTTTTGAGGTTATTTTATTAAGTATTTATATGTTTCTAGCATGTTTCATTATCTATTCTTCCATTCCAATTATTGCTAATTATCTCTCTTCCTTGAAAAACAAAGTACCATAACATTTGTGTTCAGCTCAAAATACTTCCCACTTACTAAATTAAGCAAGTAATCTTAATATACATAATAACAATGTAATATAATTGTCATATAAGTATCATGTTATTGATAATTATAAAATAATTATATATTTAAAATTCTACACTACTTGTAATTTTATTGTTCTGGTTTGCTTTCTACTTATGTGATAAAACACTGACCAAAATATTAAAAGTAGAAAGGTTTTATTTGACTTTCCAGTTACAGTTCATAATTAAGGAAAGCCAAGATAGGATCTCAAGGTAGAAATCAGGACACAGAACCTGAAACAGTGACCACAGCAGATCTCTGCCTATTGACTTGCTTCTTTTGGTTCTACTTTTCTTATACAATCCATACACATCTGCTTAAGACTGCCCTAAAGTGGGCTTGGCCCTCATACATTGACTAGAAATTTAGAAAAATTTCACAGATATGACGACAGGCCTATCTGTGGATGGAGGGAATTCCTTAATTGAGATTCTCTCTTCCCAGATATATCTAGGTTTGTGTCCTGTTGTCATAACATTAACTAGCACAATAGATAATATCTACCATTATAATTTTTTCTTCAAAAATGAATGTACTTTATTTTCATGAGAATCATCCTTAACTTTGTACCAAGTTTTACTCAGCATCTCTTTCCTCTCCCACTTTCACATCCCCTTGATTTTGACTAAATTATATGCTATCTTTCGCAATAGAATCTTATTGTTTTAGTATGCAAAGAAGCACAATGGTTTCCACATGAATTTTTCAAGAATCTCTATGTAAATTATCCCTCCTCAACTTCTTCCCTGTTTTATCTTTCTATCTCCCTACCCTGTTAGTTTTCCTCTAATATACTTCTTTTCTCCTTATTTCTTATATGACTATAGGTATGTAAATTTTCTCATTTACTTACAGTGTAATGTTTGAGGTATGCCTAAAATGACTCTTCTGATCACAAAGATATAGGACCTTATTACAGTTATAAAGATGTGAAAAGAAAACATATAATAAAAATTAGGAAATGTATGGGTAGCCTTAATAGATGAGCCTCAATAGATGTTGGTTTAGAGAAGCAGCTATGAATATTCTTGCACAAGATATATGTAAGATGGGATATATATATCCCATATAATGGAAAAAAAGAAAGCATCTTCAACAATGGTGCTGGTCTAACTGGATATCTGCATGTAGAAGAAGGCAAATAGATTCATATATATCACCCTACACAAAACTCAAGTACAAGTTGATCAAAGACTTCAACATAAAACCTGATACACTAAATCTAACTGAAAAGAAAGTGCAGAATAGCTTGAACACATTGGTACAGAAGATAACTTCCTGAATAGAACACCAATGGCTCAGGCTCTAAGATCAACATTAATAAATGGGACTTTGTGAAATTGAAAAACTTCTGTAAGGCAAAGGACACTGTTAATAGGACAAAATGGCAGCCTACAGATTGGAAAATTATCTTAACTAACCCTACATCTGATAGAGAGCTAATACCCAAAATTTATAAAGAACTTAAAAAGTTAGACACTCAACAACACAAATAACTCAATTTAAAATGTGGAGTACAGAGCTAAACTGAGAATTCTCAACAGAGGAATCTCAAATGGCAGAGAAGAACTAAAAGAAATGTTCCAAGTTCTTAATCATCAAGGAAATGAAAAGCACAATGAAACTGAGGGTCCATCATATACTCTTTAAAATTATTAAGATAAAACACTTAAGTGAGAGCACTAGTTGGCAAGGATGTGGAGGAAGGGGAACACGCCTACATTGTGGAGTACTTGTACAACCACTCTGGAAATAAATTTGGTGGTTTCTCTAAAAACTGGGAATAGTCCTACCTCAAGACTCCACTGTACCACTCCTGTGCATATACCCAAAAGATAACTCACTATTCCATATAAATACTTGCTCAACTATGTTCAATGAAGCTATGTTCATAAGAGACAGAAATTAGAAACACTGTAGATGCCCCTCAAGTGAAAGAAGGATAAAGAAATTGTGGAACATCTATACAGTGGAATACTATTCAGATATTAAAAACAAAAGCTCCATGAAATTTGCAGGCAAATGGCTGGAACTTGAGACTATCATCCTGAGTGAGGTAACCCATTGTCAAAAAAGCATACATAGTATGTATTCACTTATAAGTGGACATTAGCCATAAATTACAGGATACCCATGCTGCACTCCACAGAGTCACAGAAACTGCTAATAAGGAGGTCCTAGGGAAGGATGTGCAAATCACACTTAAAAGAGGAAACAAAATCATCATCAGAAGTAGATAGATAGAGGGAACTAGGTAGGATAGGGGGTGAGGGGCAATCAGGCATGAGGGCTAAGAATTAGAATGAAAATTTGTGGAGGCATCTCTGGTACTAGTTAGGAGTTTATGGGCATGACCCTAACTGACATTTCTACCATTGGGGGGTGGGTAGAATATATACACTGAAGTGGCTATCTCCTGTAGCCAGAGGACTTCAAAAAAAGGAGGGAGAGATAAACACACCCACAAAACCTTAAATACTGTGATGGTTTCTATATTCTTCACCCAGGGAGTGGAACTATTTGGAGGTATGGGCTTCTTGGAGTGGATGTGTTACTGTGGGAGTGGACTTTAATACCCTCATCATAGCTGTGTGGAAGTTAGTATTCTGCTAGCAGCCTTCAGATGAAGATGTAGAACTCTCAGTTCAGTTTGTACCAAGCCTGTCTGGGTGCTCTCATTCTCCTGCCTTGATGATACTAGACTGAATCTCTGAACTTGTAAGCCAGCCCCAACTAAATGCTGTTTTTTGTTAGAGTTGCCTTGGTCATGGGTGTTTGTTCATAGCGGTAAAAAACCTAACTAAGACAAATACCCTGCTTTCTTATATAGTCTTATACAGTCTAGAGCTACCTGCAAAGAGGTTACACCATCTACATTGCCAGGCCCACAGGAATGCCCACAAACCAACTTGATGAAGGCAGTTTCTCATTTGAGGTTCCCAGATGACTACATCTGTGCCACATAGACAAACAACCAAGAACACATGACTATACTAATTGTGACTGTTGTTCCAGTACAAGAATACTCTGCTAAAGGACAATACTAAAATTCCTTTTCTTGTTTTTGGGAAATTTTGTATTTTTTCCTAGGGACACCATGTTAACTATATAATTTTTTTTAAGTAAACATTGGATATGCTGCCAAGTTCAGCTTGGCCATGTAAGGGACATTATGACATTGTTTCCTTTTCTTAGAACAGAGACAGGAGTGTGTGGGACTCCATGAGTGTCAATGTAGGTGTAAGGCTTGTTCGTATAAAAATATATATATTTTTTTACTTTACATCTTCTTTGAGGAATGTCCTCTCTGCCAAGGTTAATGACTCCATGATAATCAGAGACAATATGAGTCCAGGAGGCAAGAGTGTGTCTATGTCTGTCTCTCAGCAAAATGGTAGAATGCTGTGACCTTCAGAATAGCCCTTAAGGCTGTGTGAAAGAACACTGAAAATATGAGTTCAAAAAATATAATTTCTCACCTATGCAAAATATAAGGATACAATATTAATTGTATAAGGAGCTTCACAGATCTAAAGAAACAGAGGCAGCTGCACTATAAACCAGCTTGCCAGAAGAAACTAAAAGGAGATAAAGAGACTTAGTGACTGGTGATTGCAAGGCAAGATTTCACCCAGCTCACCCAGCTAAGGTTTTTTGTTTGGTTGGGATTTTTTGTTGTTGTTTTTTTTTGTTGTTGTTGTTATTTGTTGTTGTTGTTTGTTGTTGTTGTTGTTTGTTGTTGTTGTTTATTTTTTGTTTACAAAGGCAGATGGATTCCTGAATTCAAGGGACAGAACTAATTTAGATCTAGGCATGATTTGAATGGTAATTTCAGAATGAGTTTCCATCCAGCTATCTTATTGCCTTTGTCCAAGAGTCAAGGGGCTGGGGCCTGGGATGCTGATTTGCCAGCATAATCAAAAGGGAACCTGGAATAATTGATGGCTGAATTGATATGTAAAATAAAAAGATTGAGCTTTTGCCTGGAAGAGAAGATCCTATCCAGAGAAGAGCTATCCAGAGAGTTTTTAGAACAGCAAGACATAGCTGCCTAAAGCAGAGCAGAACATAGAGCGCAATCTGAAAAGCTGTCTCAAGCAGAACACAGAAAGAGAACAATCTGGAATGCTGTCTCAAACAGAACATAGGCAGTTAGCTTGTACCCACGATTTGACTTCAGGTCATTTGGTTCATTGCTCCCAGAAACTCTTTCTCTCAGAAACCCTCTCTAAACTGAGTTTAGTAAATTTCTGTTCTGCATGTGTTTCTAGAAATAATTTTTGTTGCATGTTTTTAGATAATAATTTTGCTTATTAGTTTTTACTTTAGTGTTACTTGACTTCTATTATTATTAGTTCAAAGAATATAAAGCAATAACATTATTTTGAAGCATTTCATTATCATAAAAATTAATTTAGTTTTTATGTTCTTGAGTTAAATTTTATTACAAATGACAGTTTAAATATGTTTTTAGAATTTTTTCATGTCATATTATAGTTGTAGTATATGCAATAAAATGAGTTTTAACTGGATTAATCTGCTGGGTAGTAATGGCTTGGTTTTTTTTCCATAGGGATTAACCTTTCAGTAATAATAATTGGTTTAAGTTTGCATTCTCATTTCCTCAAGTGATTTCTATTAGTAACCTTGTGCTGAGTTAATGATAGACAAAAATAGAATTCAAGGTTTTCTTTATTTCAATGGCTTGAGTCCTAGATTTACATAAAGATATTATAAAAAGCATTTGATCTTCATGAGTTCAGATCAGTCTTAAGCAATCAAACTTACAATGATTTAGTCATTTGCATGACAATGTGACTTGGAAGAAAATACTCTCCTTTCTACTGGAAGAATTTTATTGTTTAATATAGACAGCTGAACCCTCTAATAAGATAATCTTAAGACAATATGATTAATATTCCAATTGTATTCTGGATAACAGTGTTGAGTAAGTTACTTAAACCTTGGAAATATTTCTTTTTATCTGTAAAATAGGCAAGTGATTATTCTCTCTTAGTGTTGTAGGAGTATCAGAAAAATATGAACTAGTTAAATAATAAGTAATAAGGCTGGAAAGATGCTCCAGTGATAAATACTGTTCTTGTCAACATCCAGGATTCAATTCCTAGCACTCGAACAGGGTGAAATAAAAGTGCCTACAGGTAGACACACATTCACACACACACACACACACACACACACACACAATTGAAAGTAAAATTTTATGTTAAAAATAATAAATACTAGTTATTTTTTTCAAAAAAGTTAACTGCATAGTATAATACAAATATATTAAGCAGTGGTCCTGTTTCACTCTGAGGAAATTTATATCTCAAACACAAGTAAATATCACATACCCAAGGAGCTTAATATTTCTAATAGCTTTATATTCTAAACTATTTTCTTGGAATTGCTGTTTCTTTCCACTGTAAGATTTTATACTTGTCTTCATTTGTGTTGGTTTCTCAACTCTGTGTTTTTCCATAATTGCTATAACTTTAAGAGAGCTTTACCAATGCAGAAAAGTTATTTTGCTGATTAAAGCAATTTTCTTTAAAATAAACCCAGACTTCATAGAAATCTGTAAGTTCTCTTTTCCTGCAGTCAGAAAATGTTCACCATGTGGTTAGTTGAAACAGTTTGGGAACAAAACCATATAAACAAATTTTTCCAAGCTTCAAATGGTTAACAATGTAACATGGGAAGCCTGGCTCCCACTGCCTTATAGAATAACTCATGGTTAAAGATGATTTAAAGTAGACTGACATCTTTGGTCAGACAGATCCTATAGTTAAGTAAGTGTGTCATGCATGGCCACATTGAAATAAGACAGTCATGAACATCCCTCAACATTTGTTTGTAAAATGTCTTCACAGTCCCCTTTTTTCTAGGAAATTACATAACCTATTTTAGTAAATGGTTTGACCTCCTTCAGTCTAAGATCCATATGGTTCTGATCCTAGAGCCAGACTCCTGTGCTACCCTTGACAACTACAGGGTTAGAAATATAAACTATGTTTATCCAATTACAATCCTATTCCATATCAATATATTTGACATACACATACTCCCAACCTATTCAAAAACACACATGCAAACACTGATGTTATTCCTGCTTCTAGATTCTCTAAGATAACATGAAGCTTCCTGTAGTCACCCTGCTCTTTGTTCCCTGCAATGATAAAATTAACATGAACAAAAAGAAAATCAAAAATTATTCAAGGGCTGATTTTGTTGATTACTTTTCATCCAGTTACTATAGACCTAAGGTTATTAGAAGTCAATTTTGAGTGTATGGGATACATCAATAAATACAATAAATATAGAGTGCTTGACTTCATGGAGCTCAAATGGTTGTGGATTAATAAGAGAGGGAAGCAGAATTTATTCATTAAATACAATGAAAATCAAGTTACATATCAGAAAGCTAAAATACTATAAAATTGGCCAGACTCAGGTTTTATTCTAGAACAGAATAGTCAGGATTAGGACTTGAAATCTGAAAAACCAGTAATGGCATTACACTATATAGATATAGATGTGGTTATATTGAGAGAATCTGCAGGGAGAATGAAGTATCCCATATAAACAAAAGGAAAAGATGTACCTTGAGTAAAGACATGTGGGAAACAGTAAAAGAAAATATCAGAGAGTCAGCTAGAAAACAGGTAATACAAGATTTTAGGCAGTGCATTATACTAACAGTCTAAAGAATAAAAATGATTATGTCAATTAATACAAAATTCACTGATTTACAATGCAAATGTTATGCAAACTAAAAAAATAATGAAATGATTGCAAGAGGCTCCTGCTGTTTTTATAATTCATACACTGTTGCAGGCTACTTGCTATGAGTTAAAAATCGCATCCTATCCATTCAGTCATATCATACTTGTTAATAAACTAATAAATGCCATGTGCAATGCAGTTTGATTGACCCTGTAATAATTGAGATATCATCCTCATCAATCACCAAGAGATTGAATGGCTACGTGCTCAACTGATCACCAAGATCTTATTAGCAAACATCCAGTGAATGTTATTTAAAGATGATAATTTGACCTAGAACATAAACAAAATGCATTTTTCTGCTGTTGATGAAAGTATCAGAGTAAGATGCTGCAAACATAACACATAAATTATGAAACAAACTGCAAAAACACCAGAATTAATGAAGAAAAAGTTTATTTGAACCACAAAGGACATGTATTTCATAATGACTATTGATATAGAATAATTGGAAAGTATATCAACACTCTTAACATACATATGTTCATACATATATATATATATAATATGTATATATATATATATATATATGCAGGTAGTGTGGCTGGGAAACACTGAGGGTTCCTCCAGGCGTGAAGTTAGGCAAGATGCAACTACTGCAGGCTCATTAAAGACCTTCTCCACGGTTCCTCACGGCTCAGCCCCAATGACACAAGAAAGTCCATGAGTTTTACAGCCTTAATTTTCATGGCGGATGTAGATGGATCTGGATGTGCACCCACCCCCTCCGCCCCACTTGTGAAACTCAGGGCAGACCTGTATAGGGAGGGGGAGGGGGGCTTGGGAAGAATGCTTAATTGGCTCCACCCTCTGGCCTTCAGACATCTCATTAGTATGTAAATCTCTCTAGTTCCTGAGGCCTGTAATCATGCCCTCTACCTGTGTTCTTTGGGTGGGGCTACCCTGAATGTGACTGAACAGTGCAGGTCAATGGAGTTCCACACCACGTGTTAGAAGCCTGGATTCTGGGAGCATGGCAGAACAGATGCCCATCCCTTACAGGCAATGGACACCTGTTGGGTCTCCTGGCTTTCCAGCCAGTGCTTCAACAAAAAACAAGACCCCTTTTATGGCCCTACATATATACATATTTTTATATAAATAAATAATTCCATATTTATTATGCCCAAAGTGCTAATACAGGGAAATAATTATTTCTCCTTAAACTGTCATGATAAAGTAAGTCATTCACAGCTTCCATTTTTATAATGGAAGGTTATTAGAAAGAGGCACCTCCAGGTTTGTGAAGATGATGAGCTATGAAGCAACCATGACTGGTTTACCAGCCTACAGTGAGTATCTTGCATAAAGATGCTTATAAAGTACCTGAAAACAAATAGCAATATAATAAATCCTGGCTGCTATTGTCTTGAAGAAACCCTGGTGATAATGATCAGAAAGCAGTCATGTAGTCAGGAAAGAAATTATTTGTCATTACTACAAGTGATATAATTCAGTAACTCTTTATGCCTTATTATTGTACCAAAAAGAAAAAGATGGCTAAATTATACACATGTATACACATATTCAAATAATGGTTCGAGTTATTACATACATCATGAGATTATTTTTTGGCAAGAGGAAGGTGAACCAAACTCCCTTTCTTCTCAGTCATCATAAGACTTTATGCCTGAGAATGTATCTTCTACTTGCTTAAACTGCTTTGTTGCTGAAATATCTATGCAATACTTGGGTCTTTTTGAGAGGAGTCTAACCTCTTCAAATTGTACTCATTAAAAAAAACTATTACTTTGCAACACACATTTTCACAATGTAAAGTTTGTGTTCTCCCCCTGTCCTCCACGCCCCCCACCTCTGTCTACACATGTCCCACCCCTAGCTCTCTCATCTAACTATGTGGTCAGAGCTAACCTTGAACTTGCTTGAAGTTCTCTAATCTTCCTGCCTTGGTGTACTTTGTATGTGGACTTTTGAATTTCAATATTTATAATTTTCATAATAATGACTCAGGTTCTACAATCTGCATTCTTCCCTGAAAGAATATAGCATAGTTTTTGAAAAATAGGACATTGTCATTACATTTAGTAAACGTATTTTGTATACCAAATACAAAAAACCTAAAGTAGACACTAAATGGTACTTGTTCCAAAGTGAGGCCTTCATATTTAGTGTTTCACTGTCACACTCCTGTGGGATAACTCCATGTATGCAGTCATTTCAGCCTGTTTATTCCAGTGCCTTTCGTTACCTCCTGATAACAGCACATCTTCAACAAACTATGTGATTTATTGAGAAGGTTGGAGATTATAAAGATGATAGCAAAAGGGAATAAAAACAACCATTCCTCCATAGAAAGAATTAGTGCTATTCCCAAAGGCTCTAGGTATGTGACACCAGCTTGTAATGTTAACAATCTGAATAGCAGATTTTAAGGTTCTAGAATCCTCTCATGAAAGTCTCAAATTGTTATGGTTTATAGCTGACCTTCTTCTAACTGTCTCAACACTTGATCTCAGGCTTGCAACACTGTCTGGAAAGTTCTGCCCCCTTTAAGAGGTAGATACTGGTTGGAAGAAGTCATTTCCTGGTAGAAGGCCTTTGAGAGTCCAAACCGTTCCTGTTTCAGTGGCTGCTTCTTGGTTCACTACTTATGAAGATTATCTCCCAGGCTCAGGCTACCATGAACTCTATGATGCCTTTTCAGCCATGACAGACTGAAATCCCTCTGAAACCATGAGTAAAATTAACCTTTCCTCCCTTGAATTTGGTCCTGTATGGTATTTTGTCATCACAACTTGAGTATTTCCAATGAATAATGCTACCATATTTTATGGTACTGTATAGAGTGCGGTTTGGGGCTTTTTGTTTGTTTGTTTTTAAAATCTATTCTGTATTGTGTAATATATGGACTCTTCTATGTGTCACCAAAGTTAAAATGTTATAAAGCTGTTTGCATCAGGTTTACAGCTGCTTTTCAGAAAGCCATTCAAAGCCATCTGCCTCTATCATACCAAATGATCTCACTTAGGGTGCATATATGCAAATATTTTGTAGTCTATATTTGTACAGAACAAAACAAAACTCAGAAGAGTATTTGCCATATGTGTGTGCTGGGCAGAACATATTCTACATGAGCATTTATAAATGTTTGCATTTATAAATTATGTATGGCAAATATAGCATTTATGTATGGATACCCTGTGTCAGAACTACTCCAACATGTAGAGAATTGCTAAGTCCAAGTTTCTCAGACCACTGAAGACTCTCTGAAACACATTCAAATTCTTACCCATAGAAGGAAATTTTATTCTGTGCTCCCTCTTGGTTTTCAAATAAAATATTGAATTTAGTTTCCTATGAAGCAAGTAGTCTTTCAAACAAATTCAGAAAATGTGGCTATCATTGTTCTTTTTCTTCTAGTGAAGAAAGTATTATTTCATTGAAGGTATCCAAGATACCTTCAAATACGTCATATACTGTGGGGAGCCGACAGAAGGCAGATATCATCCTTGCAGTCCTCTTGAGCCATATACCCTGATAAGAGATTTCATTACATTAGCCTACAACAGCTGAGCACACTCTGGTAACATCTTCGTTCAGATGCCCAGGATCTTTCCTTGGGTGTGTGAGACTTAAAGGTGTATGACTTAAGGACGTGACTTAGAGATCAGATTTAGAGACAAGCCCTCAGGGCATGACTTAAAGGTGTGACCTAAAGGTGTGGCTTAGAAGTGAGACATATAAAAGGCTAGAGGCAGACAGAAGAAAACAACATATTATTAGCACTCAGAAGTACAACTTGGAACTAAGAATTAGGTTAAGAGTACAACTTCGAGTAAAACTTGGAGGGAATGTCATTGAGGTAGACACTTGGACTAGAGAATTCAGAAATGATTATTAGGTATTAGGCACGTGGCACTTTGAGGAAGAACTTGGAATTAGACATTAGGCACTTAGCACTTGGAAGAAGAAACTTGGAACTTGGAGGCATGAGGGACTAGGAACTAGGGACTAGGAACTCAAGACTTGGGACTTGGACTAGGAAGAGAGACTGAAGAATAAACAGGATTGAATCACACTCTGTCTGGTCTCCATTCCTCATCCATCCTCACTCTCTCTCTCTCTTGCTAAACCCTGACCTAAAGACTGGAGCTGCTTGGGGCAGTGTGGGCTAACAAGTTAGTCCCCAAGGCTTTTGGCAGTGTGGGTCCCAACATTGACAGAACAGTCCGAGACATTTTGGCCCCTAAGTGTGGGGCAGCTTGGGCTGCAACAATATACAGAATCCTGAAATTTTAAATTTGCAGAGCAACAAGAAACAGAGCTCCCAGCAACAAAAATAATCTACACTTGCCATTTAGGTTGCTTTTTTTTAGAGAGTAAAGCATCTGCTTCATCAGATGAGGTTTTCTTATTCTCTTCTCATTTCTTCCTCTGAGAAAATGGAATATTACGTGTAACTATCAATACACTCCATCATGCAGAATTACATTGTAATCAAATATACTTAACCATCATGACTTAGAGCAGAATAGGAAGTTCTTGGTTCATCATCTGACTGGAGAAGGCTGAGGAAACAAGTCATGTGAGATTACAGTGAAAGATATAGAAAACTAATGGAAAATATAGAAAGTTTTTATGACCCCTAGACCTGAGCAAAAGAATGCAAGTTCACTAGTCCCAAGGAAGTGGAACTGAATGTAAGATTTCAGGCCTTCACTGCCCCTGGATACATTCCTGGAAGAGTACATTATCCCTGAGTCAGGGGACACTTTTCTGGATTAACATTCCTCAGCCTCAGGGAAGAGAACTCACCTGTGGGTAAGGAAGGCCCAAAGGGGAAGACACATTCCTGACCACAAGAAAGATGCAAGTCATCTGGGTGGTCCCAGGCACTGGTTGACCGCAAGATAAATGGTTGGGCAAGGCTACATCCTTACAAAAGATAAGTATATAAGATGTTTTCTGCATGACCCTGACTAAATTTGGGTTGGGACCTTTTAAGACTTTTCACTATTTTTATGTTATGTTTCCTTACTCCCTCGCCCCTCTGGTTTGTGGTGTTCTCCTATATAAGCCCTCCTCACCCAGCCATTCTTTGTCAATTCCTCTGCCCCTTCGTGGGTTACGAATTGACCATCAGTTGACTGATCCTGAAATATACCTCATGCTGTTGCATCAAGGATGGTGTCTTGTGAGTTATTGGGTGGCTGAGAATTTCTGAGACTTGAGGGAGGTCCTCCCTTCGTGGGGTGGAGGGTGTCTTACAGCAGCTAGTGTGAGGTCTTTGTACATAGCAAAGGAGTTTGAATGTAGACAAATGGGCAATAACCTTATCTTAGTATCTTAAAAGAGATGGTACTAATCAGGAGGCTGTGACTTCCAGATTCTGGTTGTGGAAAAGCACTCTAGAAGGAAACATTCCTTGACCCACCGGCATATATCTTACCTTAAAGCCTTAAAATGCACTTTTGTTCAGCTCTGTGAAAAAAAGTCATGGAAGGCAAAGTTCCATCCATCTACTCACATGATAGCCTGTGTCATGCTTATCGGGTGCAGCCATGCTTTTAAAGAGCAGAAAGCTTGGAACTGGCAAAGCTCAGTATTTCTATAACTGTCACAGATAAAGTTTTGCCTAACCACAGAGGGGGAAAACTACTGCTTTCCTCAAAACGTTGTAGAGATAAGCAAAAAGGTTTTTTTTTTTTTTTTTTTTCTTTTCTTGCACTACTTTTGAGGCCAATAACAAAAAGTTTAATACAAGCATAAAAGCCCAGTTGGCACAGCAACACATTTTTCTCCTTAAATTTAAGTCAAATCTCAGCCCATAAATTGTTTTTTGTTTGTTTCATGTTACAGACACAGGAGGAGTCAAAACTTCCCCACAGCCATTATATAGAGCACAGCATATTCCCTGGGGGCAGTTCCTTCAAGCAATTACAGACATTTTAATATGATATGCTTTTAGTTTGTATAATGTGTCTGATGCAAATCACGCTTTTAAAAGCTGGGCAGAGCTAAATAATTCACTTAGAGAATTCAGTAACACATAATGGGAATGGGAAGAAAGAATTCAGAGATTGAAGCTAGACAGAGCTTTGAAAATCTGTGATTGTTATTAAAAGAAGTAATTCTGGTAAAACAAAGTATTGATAGAGAACAAAGCAGTTGCTAAGAATATGCAAGTGCATGGAGATATGAGATATTATCATAAATTTAATATTTCTTATCTAAGTAGCAACATGGCCAGTTTGATGTAAAACAGAATATAATAAACATTAAATTAATAGGAAATATTTCAGAGGTAAAACTTGTGGCATTGGCATGACTTTATAGACAACAATATAATGGCTTTACCCATCTCTCTGAAGCCTGGAATGTGCTGGACTTGGGAGATGCTAACAGTACTGGAATATCTGCTATCTCAGAAGATGATGGATGGTGGCAACATGAATTGCTAAAATTGAGGTGCTTGTCATAGTTCAAAAGACAGGGAGAGGATTTGGATCTCAAATGGAGCAAACTAGGTTCTAATATACAATGCATCCACTCTTAATCCCTGGAAAAAAGCCCGAGTGTCAGGTGTTTTTGTTTTGTTTTGCTTTGTTTTGTTTGTTGTTTGTTTGTTTTCTAAAAGCTTCCTGTAACACATCAGGAGAGAAAACAAAGCAATTTGGATCAGGAAATAATCTGGAGTGAGTTCTATTGTTAGCTATTCTGTGTTCTTTCCACTGGGCTCTGGAGAACACAAAGTTCTCTAGTCATTTATTACTGCATTCATTCAATGGATATTTATTTAGATTGTTAAATTTTCCATGGACTCTTAGCTTTGCTTAATATGTAATGTTGAACTCCTTCCATACACTGATGAGCATGAAAGAACATTAAATAAAGAAAAAAACTCATTCCAATATGGGTATTTCATAAGAGTTATAAATGAAACACAAATGTAATAAAACTATAGTTGCTGACTTTAGTGTGTAAAGTATAATTCGTCATTCTTTTGTGGTGCCATTGAAGGTAAAATATGAGTATGTAGGAATTTGCTATTATTAGGACAATAGGCTGAAGCAATTTTAGGAATGTAAAAAAGATATGAGAGGGATCCTGAAGGCAACAGAGCCAGAAGCACATGAGAAGTAGAGAGAGGATTTGGGAGCAGATGGAGTGGTTTTTGCTGCATTTCTCTGGGCACTGAAGCAGCCATGCTTCTTTCTAACCATATTGTACATTGAAGAGTAAGTGTTTACATGTGAGCCTCTTCTTCTGAGTTGAAGTCCTCATCTCTAAGAATCCTTGCTGCCAACCAGAAAATATTTAAATATTCCATAAATTCTTGTTTAACCAATGAAGGCACAGTTACCCTAGGCATGGTCCAGAAAGAACAAATTGATAATTGGTGGAAAAAATGTAAAAGTCCATTTAAATTCCTGGTTTTCAAGTACATACTTCTTCTCATCAGTGTATTATAAATATATAATATAGTTGGTAGCATGCTAGCCCTAGGGACACAGAGTAGAACTGAAGCAATTTTTTGCCTCTTTGATTTCAGAATATATCAACATGATAGAAGAACAGTTAGCCAAGGTCATCCTGAAATTTTCCTAGGAATAATTAATTTAGGCTCTAAACAGGAAGAGTCAATTCTATATGACAATCATATTTGTATAGTATTTAGATGTCTATAGTGCAAAAAATGGTAAGGACAACATTGTTATAGACAATCTCATTAAATCTTATTAATTTATCTCATAAAATTATGAGGGTATCTGTACATAATTCTAAAACAAGCCATTAATATGAGATGCCACAAAAAATTTTATAATGATGATAAAAAAATGCTTTATAATATGCTATATAAGCCTTCATGGAACCAGAGGAATACAGTCAGTACAGAAATGTGACAAGAAAAGGATTCGTGAAAGGAAAGGAGAACCAGGCAGACACGTGGCAGAGTTGATGTCATAATAGTTAATTTGAAGAGGAACTTTGGAACACTTTCCTCTCCCCTCCCACTATGGGAGAGGCTAATTAATATTCCTTAGTCAGAGGACACTTGTGGATTAACATTTATAGGAGGAAGGGAGAGGCTGATTAACATTCTTCAGACCACAGGGAAGAAAACCCACCTTCAGGTGGGGAAGGCCCAGAGCACTTAGACACATTCCACAGGACAGACCAACTCTTCCCACTTACAGACAAGGGAGGTCCTTGCCACCTCATTCCCCAAAGACCAATCAGTTTAAAAGTCACACTGTTTTCTGCCAATCATGTTGTGCCTAGTCCTGTTTCTCTAGTCCACCCCTTAAACTATTTAAAAACTGACCAAATGGGCTGCCTGGGTCACCACTCCACCTTCAGTGTAGGACTGCCCCAATGCATTGGATCATTAAAATTCCTCTTGCTTTTGCATCAATTTACCTCTCTGTATGGTTCACTCAGCGGGTCTCTGGTAAGCTAAGGCTCCCCAAGAGTTTTACATTTGGTACATGGATTGGGAGGGAATTGACCCCCTGTGAGAAAGCACTGGAGGGCGGTAGATCCGGAGGTCTCAAGAGCAGGTACCAGCAGTTTATTTGTCTTTTGTCTGCTGTTTGTCAAAAGTCTGAACCTGTAAGCCTGTCTGAGTTTCCATTTGCTTGCAAGTGTCTGGGGGGCTCGGAAGAGCCATGGTGCTTGGGGTGGTCAAGAGCAATGGGCAGAAGTGCCTTAATGTCGGGACTGCAGGGAGCCTTAAGGTCCCTAGAGGGGATCGGGATGACTCCGCTCCTTTTGGAACCTGTTAGACTTTGTCCGAAGTAAGTCAGCCAAATGATCTGAACCTGTTAGATTTGGTCCAGCGTAAGCTGGCCAAGTCACCTGGTTACTGGATTCTTCCACAGGCAGTTTTCTATGTCTTGACTGTCTGTGTACCTGACTCTGTGCCATGGCAGGGGCGAGAACAGTCTGTGTAACCTGACTCTGTGCCCTCGTTGGCAGGGGCGAGAACTGTCTGTAAAACCTGTTTAGGCGCCTGTGACGGGGTGAGCTGTCTGCATTGTCTTTTTCTGTTTTCTTGTCGAACTGTCTGTGTGTTGGTTGTCGTTCTCTGTGTTCTTGGACTTTGACTGATGTTATTTTGGACTGAATCTACCACGTTAAACATCCTAATTAACTACTAGAGAAGTTAGGGAAAGAGGTAACATGGCCACCAGCAGCGGAGGGAGGAGGAGCCACAGCACAGCGTTCCCTCTCTCCTTGGCCGGTGCTGAGAAATCCAAGGGCATCCTCGAAAAGATAGGCTGAACTTCTACTCCCCACCCCTGGGCACGTCTGAGCAGAAAGCAGCCTTGGTACTTGGGGCTGGCAAGAAAATTAACATCTACACGGACAGCAGGTATGCCTTTCCCACAGCTCATGTCCAAAGGGCTATATACCAAGAGAAAGGACTGCTCACATCAGAAGAAAATCTTGGATCTCTTGGATGCCCTAATGAAGCCAGCAACTGTGAGTACTATACCCAGGGAGAGGCAGCCTAGAGTATATTGGGAGGCCAATTTTGCAGAAGTTAAGCCAGGAAAATATGGATATCCCTCTAGTATTTATAGATACTAATCTCTAGATGGGTTGGGGTTTTCCCACCAAAGCAGGAAAGAGCTACTGTGGTAAAACAAGATAGTAGAAAGACATCTTCCCAAGGTTTCAAATGCCAAGGTACTTGGATCAGATAATGGTCTTGCTTTGTTTCTAGGTAAGTCAGGGATTGTCAGAGATATTGGGGACTAATTGGAAGCTCCATTGTTTGTACTGTCCCCAGAGCTCAGGGGCAGGTAGAGACCTTAATTAAATTACCCTTGGAAACTGGTGCTGGCTGGGTGGTGCCTCTTGTATAGGACCCCCACTCCTTTGACCCAGCTCTTGATCCTCCCCTCCCCCCTACCCAGAAATGACTTTTCAGGCTAACAAGGATATTAATGGCTTGATTGTAAGCTTTCCAGATCAAGACACACAAAAACTATGGTCTACACTTAGTGTCTTTATAACACAGGTACCCAGAGTTCCACACGAGTAAACAAAGTAAAAGAGCCTCTTCCTGATGCTGTTGACCATCCCAACCTCCATTGAAGTAGATGGAGTAACTGCCTGACTTCACATAACTCAGACCAGCACCTGCACCTTATGCCAACTGGAGAACAGCCAGACAACTGAGCAACCCCCTCAAGCTCAAGATCACCTGCCATTCTGCAAGGCCAAAGAACCATTAAATGGCTATGGTGTATCTTTCCTCTCATGCTGAGCCTCAGCAACCCCATACAACCTTACCAAAGTGACTTGGCAAGTACTCTCAGCCACTGAAAATGTGGCTTGGTCCATTACAGTGGAAAACCCACCTGGCTGCCAGACCTTGTCTTTGATCTCTGTAAGTTAGCAGCAGGCCTTGACTTCTAGGATATCCCCACCCTAGAAACACAGGGGTGGAGATTACCCAAATGTCAAAGACAAGGGACTTTTGAATCTAAACTGTGTCCTGGAAGCAGCCATAGAGGATGGGGCTTAGGGTGTGTACACCCGAAGTTGAGAAGTGTTCTGCGAGAAACCCCATACATGTGCACTCCCGAGTTGAGAGAAGCCGGCAGCAGGCCCATCAGTGTATGTGTGTAAAGGGGCAACTACTTTATCTGTGTGCCCTAAGGGTGTAGAAAATTGAGAAGTACATACTGAAGGCCATCCAGGGGGTGGGAGGGAGATAGTTAAAGATTCAATGGCAAAAGTACCGGAGAGAGACTAGCCAAGAGAGAGAGAGAAAGCAAGCCCAAAATAGTTTGAGTCTTGTTTAACTTCTTACCCCCCTTAGTTTACTACCTTGATTTCTACAGTTAGAACTACTGATAACTTTGTTCCTGCCTCTGACTTTGGGCCCTTGCATTTTAAATCCGCTTAGCTGCTTTTATTAAAGATTGCATAGGTACAGTACAGTTGATGGTCCTGAGACAAAGATATCAAGAGCTAGGTGCAGAGGACCAGAGATATAAGCTGCATAACTATCCAATAGCTTCAAGATTGAAACATGTACAAAGAGAAAAGGGGCGAATGAAGAGGAACTTTGGAACACTTGTCCTCCCCCCACCATGGGAGAAGCTAATCAACATTTCTTAGTCAGAGGACACTTGCTGGATTAACATTCAAAGGAAGGGAGAGGCTGATTAATATTCTTCGGACCATATAGAAGGGAACCCACCTTGGCTGAAAAGGCCCAGAGCATTTAGACACTTTCTGCAGGACAGACCAACTCTTGCCACCTACAGACAAGGAGGTCCTTGCCATCTCACTCCCTAAAGACCAATCATCAGTTTAAAAGTCACACTGTTCTGCCAATCATATTGTGCCTAGTCACTGTTTCTCTAGTCCACCCTTAAACTGTATAAAAACTGACCAAATGGGCCTCCTGAAGTCACCACTCCACCTTCCGTGTAGGATGGCCCAATGCATTGCATCATTAAAATTCCTCTTGCTTTTTGCATCAATTTACATCTTCATGGTTCTCTCAGTGGGGTCTCTGGTAAGCTAAGGCTCCCCAAGAGTCTTACAAATTTAGCAGGCTGTTCATATTTAAAGAGGGGAAAGCACATTAGGTATTAATATTGCTTGTCTCAAAGAGGTAAAAATTAAAGTTCTGTCCATAGACTGAATGAGTGAGAAATTTAAATTGTGTAAAACAAAGTCTTATGCTGCTTTTATTGGAATGGCTAGGGATTTCTGATAAATTACCTTGGATAGATTGAATCCTAAGTAGGATTCTGCAAAAGGCAGCTCTAAACCAGAGCTGCAAACAGCTTCATGCCCTACATTTCATTCACCCAATTTTGATTATTCTGCATTTCTTCAGGCATTTCTTTCACAGGTAATAAGGAATTTCAATAGACAGGTAGTCAATTGTACGGACCAAATTATGCCTCTTCCAGATTGATAAAGAAAGCTTAACCCAATAGAGCTATATTAGGAATTAGAGTTGATTTGGGAGATATTATGGGGTGAGGCCATAATGACAGGGCCCTAATCTGATGGGACTGGTGTCCTTTGAAGAGAAGACAAACATTAGCAGTGTCTTTATTCCCAGTCTATGCTTAAAAGAATGACTGTATGCAGACAGTGAGGAGTCAGCCAGCTGACAACAAAACAGAGGTTGGTTTAAAGAGAATGAAGCTGGTCTTAGACTTCCTGCCTCCAGAAAGTATCTTTGTCTAAGCTACTCAGGCTTTGGAATTTAGTTATGGCAACCCAAGCATATTAATAGGTTGGTTAAGAGTTTGCTAGTGGTTTGTTCTTGTTTTGTTGTTTTTCTTTTTATGACAGAAGGGCTGTTATAGTACAGGTGTAGTATAGTGTGATATTGTTAGTTTTTCTATACATTAGACTGATGGATAGGATATATTTACACTCTAAATATATCTTTCAAGATAAAGAGATACAGTCCTCACTCAGTTTTTCATGAGTCCTTGTAGGAAGCCATGGTCAGCGGTGGTATAATTCGCCATTCCAAGATGGCGCGGACATCGTGTCCTCCCACTAATAAACAATTAACTGCACAGGTGCAAAAGGCAAAAGCACGCCAAAGTCACTGGCCAATCCCGAGGCGTATTATGGGTAATGAGTGAACAGCCAATCAGAAGTGAATACGTCACTCTAGGGTGTATTTAAGCTGTGCCTCTTCCTGTCTTTGGCCCTTCCACGGTCTTTTATGTCTGCTGATACAGATTAAACCCTCGCTGTGGTATTCTGCCTCTCGTATCTCTCTTCCACGGGCGGGGGAGGGGGGGGGACATGAGAGGCACTCGGAACAAGTCCTCACATTGGGTCTTGGTCTGAACCATCAGAGACAAGATATTTTTGTTCTTTGATTTAGAATTCTTGGGTCTTTTTAGAAAAGATGTGTGGGAAGATTGGTGAAGTATTTTACAAATAAAGGGTCTTAACAGAAAGAACAAACTGCCTAAAGCCCAGAGCAAGTGGGTTAGACATACTTTCATACCTGTCTTTTTGCCTTTTTGGTGTTAGCTACAAACACCTGACACCTAAAGTTGGGTCTTAGACTCTAGGAGTGAGCAGACTCTCTATTTTCTTCCTTGTGATAATGGTAGTTACACATTTCTACAAGATTTCTAAGCATAAGAAGATGAGCATGATCTCAGAGAAACTCATGTTTTTAGAGTGAATAGAGCTGAAGAAATCATAGACATTGGATTTGTATCTAAGCAGAGTATAAACATTGAATTCATTCTTCATCAAAGATGTGTAGAAACTGAGGCCACAGAAGTAATCAGACTCTTCTGGGACTGAAGAACTTCACAGAGAAATTAAACCAATATATGCTTTCTGAGAGGAAAGAAATCTCAAGGAAGAAGGGCAAGAATCTATTTATTCAGTTTCAAAATTAACAATCATAAATAACATCCAATGAGTAAATCTGAGAAAGTAAAATTCTACTAAGTATTTCCCAAGGGCCCTGCAAACATTTGACATGCAGAAATGCATGGGCAAATAAGCAATTTAATACAGACCCAGATATAAAGCCTATATAATTATTAGAGAGCTGATCTGGATGTTCTGAGGACAGACCTGTAGACTTGTCTCCCCTGCTCACAATGCTCATCCTCTCTTCCAGTCTTGTAGCCATTGCAATATAGTTGCTTTGCTTTGTAACTCTCGTTGCATAAATTGTTGGATTTAAAGTGTATGCTTGTACACTTCCTTCTAGCTTCCAATTTGGTAATTCTTTCCTAAATACATGCCCCACCCCCACCTCAGCAAGATGTTTTCCAAGAAACTCCTGTTGCTGATAACTCATTTTTCTAATTTGGCCAATACACAGCCAGTGTTTGTTTTATTTCCTTATTGTTGTGAACCGAAACATGGAGAGTGAATTTACTATGCTGCCAAACAGGAATTCCTATGGGGTATGGGGAGAAGAAAAAGTCTACTTACCAGGAAATTGCCTGTCTGTAGCCTCTAGGGATAATTCCTATGCTTTCTTTCCAGAGGAGTTGAAGCTGGATGGGCAATGTTGGAAAAAGGAAAACAATAGGCTTCTAATATTAGGAATTGTATCAAGAGCCAGCATTATAAATTTGTGTTTCTCTCACTTGATGGAGAACATCTGACCTCACAGACCCCAAACCCTCACCTCAGTGGCCTCTAAAGTAAACCATTCCTGTAGCTCACTGCAGGGGAGAAAAAAATTGCTGCAGTATGGTTTAGTGTTTTCCCAGCAGGAAAGGGGTCAACACAGTAGCCCCTTAACAAAGGCCTCAAAAATTGGACACAAAGTTCTGATTTCAAGAAAAGAAAAATCCTTAATGTACTTCTGTTTTTTGTTACTGTATTTGAGTTTGTGTTGTGTTTGCATGCGATTTTGCCTGAGGAAAGAAACTCCCTCAATATTTTCACTGTTAGTTGTGACAATTTGATATCTATTGTTCTTATTAGACCAAAGAAAGTGAACATTAAGCAAAACCGTGAACCTGGCACCAAGCTCCAGTGTTTCTCTGTACACTAATGCAATCCTTCCAAGAACATTCCCAGAAACAATGTACTAATGACTCTTACCTTTTTTCCTCAAATTGATTTCCTGAGGATTTTGGATGATGGCCTACATCAGTATAATGAATCTTTATATATGTCTAAAAATATCCTGTGAATAATTATTATCCATTACTCTGTTATCTGTGACTCAGAAGTCTATTTTTCTACAAAAATTAGAAATAATTTTTATCTGAGTGATTAAATAGTGTGTGCCCTAGAAAGGGGATTCTCCACCTGGTAATGCACACACATACATATACATACATGGATATGCTTACCCCCTACACACACACAAACACACCACAACACTGCTCTCCCACCCTCAGTTGAAATATTGTACAGGTAGTTTGGACATATTTTCAGTTTTCATAACTGCAGACATGCTCTGTTATCTTGAGAATGGAGCCAGACATTTGCTAAGTAACTAGCAATGGCATCTTCATTACTCCCTACCCCTGACACAGACACACAGATACATGCACACACATACATACACACACAGATACATGCACACGCACATGGACATGCACACACAACTTTCAGGCTTTGATATGTCAAAGGTTCCTAGGATGAGAAGTTGTGGTCTACTTTATGTTTTTGAGGTTTAGTCCTTTAACACATGGTTACTCATGTCACTTTCATGCTAATTTAAGTATCTGGTTATCTAAGAAGAAGATTGAAATGAATTCCTTTACAACAAGAAAGAATTCATTTACATACAAGAAAGAATAAAGATAAAAATAAAGGAAAAACTTACTGCAGTCTTGGGTGTGCTAGAATCCAGGAATCACAGACAGAATTCAGCCTCTTCCAAGTCCACAGTTTAGTTAAGAAGACAGATGTTGAAAGAAATCCAACTTCCAAAGCCAGCATATAACCTGATATCTGATAATTTAATTTGAGGATCATAAAAGTTTGTCTTAAGAAATTGGTTCTTCTACAATGTTCTCATAGATGTAGAGCCCTGAAAAAAAATACCATATTATGTGTCAAAGCATCTAATCAGGAAAGTACTGGGAGAACCAGGAAACTTTTGATAAGGTGCTGCACCTGAGAAGAATGAAGAGTCTCTGGGAGAAGCCACCTGCCATCATAGTATTCTGACTTTTTCAGAGAATGGACATCAGAGCTGGCATTTGATCATTGTGGGTCATTGTGTGTGTTAGTGACTTTTTCTCAGTGTAGTGACAAAAATCAGTCTATGCAAGGAATTGTTCATTTGGGCTCACACTTTAGGGTATAGCCCACCAGGACAGTAAGATTGAAAGAGGAACAAGAAGAATCTGATTCTATCAAACCTATAGGCAAGTATCAGAGACCAGTGAATACTGTTCAGCCAGCTTCTCATGTGTACTCAGCTCAGAAACCTAAACCACTAAAGAGTACCATCCATCCCTAGGTAAGGTAGGTCCTCCAACCTTAATTGAACTAATCTAGAAAATAGCTCACAGATATTCTTGGTGGAGAGTTGTTTCTTAGATGATTCTGGATCCCATCAAATTGACAGTCAAGATTAGCCAATGTTCTATAACTATGAAGGAAAAAAAAAAACTTATGGGACATTTCAGATCAAGGCAGCAGGTGGTAGGGCTTGTTGGAAGAGTGGTAAGGAGCTTATCAGAGTAGTTGTGTGCAGTTAAAAAGAGATAAAGATTTAAAGGGAGTAGGTATTCTGATTTTGTGGGGTTTTGATGCCCTGTTTGAATATGTGGATGGTTTAAAATGATGTTTAATTTGACCTCAGCATATGCCTGAGATTTCTAAGAAGCCCACTTGGGTAAGTTGAAAGAATACAAAGGAGTCTTTTACCCAAGGCTCATGTAGACTTTGTCCCAGCAGGACTCACCATTTGATTGATGAGAAGGGATCATAGCAAGTCCTTTTCCAATCCCCTCTGCACTGCTTTTCTCTTCACTCCCCTTTATTACTGATTGAACTTCCCCTGTGTCAAGCTCCATTTCAGTGAAAAGTCCCAATTCCCTTTAGCCTTCAGGTTTTTCTACCTTCACTCAATCCCAGCTTTTCAGAGCCCAGTGGCTTTTTGATTGCTAGTGTTCTTACAACACTTTGGCAAATCACTCAGCACTTCCCACGCACAGCCAGCTCTTCAGGAACAACAGGAGTGCATGAAATTCAATTCACAACACCTGCAGCTTACACATTCCAACCTCACTGTAGAGATAAGCCCTCCAATTAATGATCTCCCTCTGTAATTGCTTTCCCTTGCCTTTCCATTTTGCTTTTGATCATGTTCTGTTACAAATTCCCTCACCTGCTCACAGTGAGTTTTTTTTAGTTTAAAGGAAACCTGTAGGGACTGAAAGAGTGAGCAGGAGACCTGTATGCCCAGTGAGACCTTTGGAGTTGAATGTTTGGCCTGGCATCTTCTAGTATAATCACCCTTTACTGTTTATATCATAACTACTTGTGGTGTTCTGCCTTGAATTTTTGACCAAGTTATGACTACAAGTTACTTTCTTTTATAACTTGAATTAACTTCTTAAGAAACTGTTTTGAAAGAAATTAATCTCAGTCTGATGTCTCATGGTTGTTTACAGGCAATGCTAAGAAAAAAAAATCAGTCTGATGGGTTATTTCCCTACAAACAATGCAACAGTCTTGTTAACTATCATGTCTTCTTCAACGGTTGATATATTATGAGGCTCTGTATATGCCACACTTAAGGAATTAAGTAAATATTCCTTATATGGCTCTATAAATAGATATCACATAAAACCATTACACTTAGGTTAAGAATTCTTTTAAAATTAGTATGGGAAATAAAAAACCAAAAAAAGTATAGTGGATCAAAAAGAAATCAGAAAGCACATAAATTTCAGACAGTGGATAGGTATTCTGGTAGGGCTGTTTTTGTTGGTATTTACAAGCCCATCAGCATTAGTTAGGGTTTCTATTGCTGTGAAGAGACATCATGACCAGGGCAACTATTATAAACAAAAACATTTAATTGGGGCTGGGCTGGCTTCCAGTTTAGAAGTTTAATCCATGGTCATCATGGTGGGAAGCATGGCAGAACAGAGGCAGGCATGGTGCTGGAGAAGGAGCTGAGAGTTCTACATATGGGTCTGCAGGCAGCAGGAAGTGACTGACACACAGGCCTGGCTTGAACATATGTGACCTCAAGGCCCACCCCCAGTGCCATACTTCCTGTAAGAAGGCCCCACTCCCTATGAGTCTATGGGGAGCATTTTCTTTCAAACCATTACACCATCTATCTGACTTTGATGCAGATGGTAGCAGAAAATCTTTAAAATCCTTTAAGGAACACTCATGTAAGCAAACAGAAAACAGCCAAGCCCAGAGTCACAAAACTTGGGTTCAAGTTCATTCCTACCAGTTGCTTCCAGGTAGCAAACATCACTGTGTATCCCACTACGAGAGTCCATGTCCGTGGATAATGTAGGATCAGCACGTCTCTTAGCTAAGAAGGTGGATTGTCACATGAATATAGGAGAAAAACAATTCACAAATTAAACAATTAATAACAGGTACTTAAAATGTAAAAGACACAGATGATAAGCATTCTCATTTCATTTCTGTTACTATGATAAAATATCCTGACATGGCAACTTAAGGGTTTATTTGGCACATAATTCTAGGTTATAGTCCTTCATTGAGGGGAAGTCAAGGTATAAGCACAAGGAGTTAATTCTATCATACTTAGAGTCAAGAACATAGAGGAATAAATGTGTGCAGACCTACCTTCTTGCTTATTTACCTCCAGTGTGTTTATAATGTCCAAGACCCCTAGGCTAGAAAATGGTGCTGCTCAAAGTGGGGTAGGTCCTCTACATCAGTAAAAACAATCAAGACATTCCCCCATAGATATGCCCTCAGAACAACTTGATCTAAATAATTTCTCATTATGACTCTCATTCCAGGTGCTTCTACCTTGTATCAAGTTGGCAATTAACACTAACCAGCAGAATAAGCAAATAAAATATAATGGTAAACTGAAATTGTTTCACTATTTTATTAAGATTAACATTATTTACTTACTCACTTTATATCCTACTCACTGACCACCTCCTAGTTACCCCCTCCCACAATCCTTATCCCCTTCCTCTTCCCCCTCCCCTTCTCCTCTAAGAAGGTGGGCCTCTCCTTGGGTATCCCTCTACCCTGGCACATCAAGTCTCTGTGAGGCTAGGAGCTTCCTCGCCCACTGAGGCCAGATAAGGCAACCCAGCTAGAAGAACATATCCCACACAAGGCAAAACCTTTTGGGATAGCCCCCATTCCAGTTCTTTGAGACTCACATGAAGACCAAGCTGCAAATCTGCCACATATGTGTGTGTTGGAGGGGGGAGGTAGGTCCATCCCATGTATGTTCTTTTGTTGGTGGTTCAGTCTCTGAGAGTCCCAAGGGTCCAAATTAGTTGTCTCTGTTGGTCTTCCTATGGAGTTCCTATCTTCTTTCAGGCTCACACTGTTTCCCCAAACTCTTCCATAATCGTCCCTAAGCTCCATTCACTGTTTGACTGTGGGTGACTCTGTCTGAGTCAGCTGCTAGATGGAGCCTCTCAGAGAACAGCCATGCTAGACTCCTGTCTGTAAAGCATAATAGAGTATCATTAACAGTATCAGGGATTTGTGTTGCCCATGAAATGGGTCTCAAGTTGGGCCAGTTATTGGTGTGCCATTCTCTCAGTCTCTGCTTCATCCCCAATCCCTGCACTTCCTGTAGACAGGATAAATTTTGGATGAAAATTTTTGTGGGTGGGTGAGTGTTCCTGTAGATCCACTAGAGTTCTTGCCTGGCTACAGGAGGTAGCCTCTTCAGATTTCATATAGCCAATGCTGTCACAGCTAAGGACACCCTCCCTTGATTATTGGGTGTGAGGAGCTGCATTTGCCATTAAAAGATGGCGCTGGCTTCTGCTTCCTGGTTCTTCACAGAAGCTTTACTTGAGAATGCGCCTGCGCATGGCGCAAAAACTGAGTATGACAATTGGATGAAACATTTGAGCCAATGAGGGATCTGCACGTCTCCCAAAGCTCTATTTAAGCAGCGGGCTTTCTGAGCTCGGTGTCCTTCCCCTTTTCTCCATCTTGAAGAGCTGTTCAATAAATGCTATCAGAAGAATCCTGAGTGTGGCGTTCTCCTTATTGGCGAGGCTGTGCACTACAATTGGGCACTTCTCTTATTCTAAGTTTCTGTCTCTTCATGGAGATGTCCTCACCTCCCTACCCCTGTCAGTGCTGATTTCAATTTATTATCATGGCCATCTGACCATCTCTCCTGTCCCTCCCTACACCTTATCCTAACCCCACAATCCTCCTCATTTTTAGTGTGTATAGTAAGTACATTTACATGGTCTTACTGGCTATGGAAGGTAATGCCATTATAAAACAATTTGCATGTCATAGCATTCTTAGTTAATACTACCTTGTATCTGCATGCCACAAAGTCAAGTGCATTACACACTTCTGTCTGCAAGTCAGTGGGACATTAAGTCTTTTGAAAGTTATACAAAATCTTCATAAAATGAACCATATAGGTGAGTTAATGTCATTGAAGTCAGCACATAAAAAGTACTGGTCTCACTCCAATAAATACAGTTTTTCTTCTCACGAGAGTATAATTATCTCTGGCAACAGTTTTCCCCAAAACATTTTATTAAAGAAACACAAAGAGGTAAACAAAAAGTGTCCTTATTTACAATTTGCCTAATTGACAAGAGTCACAATGGGGAGCTGATACTTCCTATAGAGGACTTAAGTTTTGCAAAAATGAATCCAACAGTTGTTCAAAGGCCACCTGACTATCACTTGGAATTTTTTTTGTCCAAAGCAGTCATTCCTAACAAGCATATTGAATACTTTCAGTTATATATATCACAAGGATGAATGCCATAAAATGGGGAAGCTCTAGTCTTTGTCTACTAGGCAGGGACTTCACAAGCTTGACAAATAAACAGAGTGAGAAATTTATATGCTCTTTTCTGAGTGAAAGCTAACCCTACCTTAATGAGCTTAACATTGAAGAGACAGCTGAAATTCTCAAATAGAAACATTAAGGAGATAAAAAATCAAAAAGTGAAGAATATGGGAAGGGGTCTAAGAAGATTTCAGCAAAGATCTAAAGCATGATGAATGTGACTCTCCCAGGAATTTTACATCTGTAACACTGAAAAGGTTTGACTTTTCCCTCTCCTCTCATAACCTCTGTATGTAGATTATCAGATAGATCTACAAACAAACTTATCCCTTCCAGGTAATTCGCCTAGAGTTTCTTTGCCAAGTTGCCCTAGCAAAATTTTCCCATTGGCCACATTTGATATATATCTTCGTAACTATATAGTTGAAACTACCTTTCTTAATTCTCTGTTTCTATTCATAACACATCCGTAGTCATAGATGTCTCTCTCTTCTGAAACAGTACACAGTACAGTACAGAAAGTGGGAGAGAATGCAAGAGAAATGTTTTTTAATTAACATAATTTCAAACTCTTCTGCTTCTGGAGCTGAGACAGGAAGTGGTCTTTTCTTAAGTCATTAGATGAGAAATCATACTCAGTCTGCCATAAATCCAAAACCACCCTTTTGATCCTCTAAGGAAACTGTCTTTATTATATTCCATTTCATTGATTTGTCTATCTAATGTCTTTCTCTTAGCAGATGCCGTTCTCTTAGTTGACAGCTTAGGTGATATTCTAGCTTATTTCTCTTATCTTCAAAGAGCTGACCATCATGCTTTTAACAAGGCCATAGTCCCATCGAAGGCTATAATAAAATGTGAAATGGCAGGGCAATAGTGAAATATCCTGAGAGAACTTTATCTTGATAGCTGAAATGTTCCATGTCAGAATACCTCAAAAAGAGTTCCTGCCTATTCATATTTGTGTAAAAATATGTCTACCTCTTAACATCCATCATCACAACTGTACTGTTGCTTTCTTTCACCCTGGAGAGGTTCCTCGAGCAAACTCTGGAACCAATTTGCTCAAGTTTGCAATTCCAGATAACAGTTCACTGAAGCTTCATTAGTGTGACAGTAACCTAATTTAAAGAAAAAAAATTAAAAGGAAGAAGTAAGATCAACTATGAAACTTGAAGTAGCCTGTCACTTCAGATGAGTGATTAACCTTTAAGGTCACATCAGCTAATATTGAAGTGTCACATATCACAGTGTCAAAATTAAATTAGACAAACTATTACCTCATTATTATGCTAACAAATCTCAAGCTTATCTGAATTAATATTACATGGACTGGGGACTTCCTTAACCAGTTAACTAATACTGAACAGATTTAAACTATTTCAACAATCCATTTGATCAAGTCCTAACTGGGAAAAAAAATCCAAAACATTATTCAAAGCTACTTGTAGTCATGGTAAAGTTATGAGCAGTCCTGAGACTAAATTACCAGTTGGCATTTAATTTTAATGCAATCTGTTGAAGAAAAGTCATTGCCTATTGATTTTACACTAGAATCCTTTTACTTGAATGTCAGGTTTTCTAAGATATAATAAAATAAATTTATATTTTATATAGAGTGAATACATGAATTTTAAAGCATCAATGTTTTAAGACAGTTTTAGATATCAAAGAGCATCCCACTAAATGTCTTATTGGAAAGGTTATCATCCAATCAGTACACTAAAATATGGTTTGTGAGACGTTGTGATGGTGCTTACGTTGTGGCTTGGCTGGTTTAGGTAATGGCCAAGAAAGCGCCAAGGCTATCTTGCCCAAGTCCTATAAATATTAAGTTTTCTATCAATGGATTTGAAAAGCACATTAGGGACATTAGTTTTCAAATTTTTACTCTTCCGTGAGTGATGAAATCAGTTTCCACTTAAGCAGTTTTGTCAGAATTACAGAGCTTAAAACTCCCTCAGCAAACAAAGCAATGACACAGAAAGATGAAAGCCTGGGATGGCACAGGAAGCCTCCCCCTTTCTGTCTCTACAAATCTATCAAAAGCAAATCCATTTGAAGTTGAGCAATAAATTACATACTGTGGGTAACAGAAAAGAAGTGGACTCTTGATTAAATGTCTTCAAAACTTAATTTTACCACTTCATAAAGATGTTCTTTTTTTATTAGATATTTTCTTTATTTACATTTCAAATGTTATCCCCTTTCCTGGTTCCTGTTTACACTAATCCTAGAATTCTTATCAGGAACCAGCCAATCCAAACCAATGAGAAAGATGACTTTCTCTAAAATTGATAACTTTAATATTAACACAAGAATACTCTTCTCTTCGATATCTTTTAAAATAGTAGTAAAAAAATTAAAAAGCAACATTACATTTTTATAATTAAACATATCTTTGTGAATGTCCCAGCCCAGAACTGTTGGTTGGTAGGTAATGCCACCATAAGAGTGTTTGGGACCATACTTTGTGATTTTTTTACAGTAAGGCCAGAATTCAATATATGAAGGTGAATTTAGAGTTGCCATGCTCTTAATGTACAAAATAAACACATTATTAAAATACAGCATATGACTAAATTAAGGAGAAACACTATAGTATGGTACAGAATGTGCTAACAAATGAAGTAAATTATTGTTGAAATTAAATTGACTATACGCTTTCAAGATGTCTATAAAATAGGTTTTTCAGGTCCCATGGGGCAGAAACCAGGAAAAAATGAATACAGAGAAGAGGAGTAAGAGGGTTCTTTGTCCCCATCGTACTGAATAGCATAGCATAGCCTAGCCTAGCTGTGTGGAGGTGTGATGCAAACCAGTGACAACCTAATGGACTTAAATCTGGATATCATTGCTAATGAAGAGAGCACAGAAACTTCAAGAGCACAATGCTCAGGTGACAGCACCCAAAGTACCAATTAAAAAACACACATATCTGGGTTCAAAGATAGATGCCTTCAAATGTGGGGCATTTGGCTTCTGAGCCATTGCAGTGGATAAGAAAATATGTCCCGTTTCCCCCTTGAGCTTCTAAGGAGTTAGAGTTTTGTATTGATTTTGGCATGTTATAGTTTTAAGTAGAGCTGGATTGTAAGACAATGTCTGTACATAGTTAGACAAATTACAGTATTTGTCTAGGTTTTTAATTTTATCTCTGAATGGTAGTAGTCATAGAAACACATTTTCTAAGCATATTAAGTCCGGATCCATGGGCACTTTAGTGGCCTCGTCATCTATGAATAAGATGAGGTTTATTTTTAAAAACTGAATTCACACTAAAAATTCTGAAGATAGCTTTCTCCTACGTAAGGCACAAAGGATACAATATGATAACTTCTCCGCTCTCCCCTCCCCTCCCCTTCCCCTCCCCTCCCCTCCCCCCTGCTCCTCTATAGTCTCCTCTCCTCTCTCCCCTCCCCTGCCCTCCCCTCTAGTCTCCTCTCTTCTCTCCTCTCTCCCCTCCCCTCTCCTCTCCCTTCTCTTCTCCTCTTCTTCTCCTCTTTTCTCTTTCTCCCCCTTTTCTTTCTTCTTCTTCTTTGTTTGTGATATACTATGATGCCCCAAAGTTATTTCCAGGTCCTGAACCAAAGCACCTGCTGATTAGATTGATAAGAAAAGTAAGAAAATCTCAGATAACCATGGAGGAAAAACCTATATTTTAAGGACAAAAACTCACTTGTAAGCTAACTCCAAAAAGGCCACATCCCTGTATGGTCTCATACCTCACATCCACCTGCCTTTGCTCTGTGCCCCTCCTGAAACAAGCCAACACTTGCTTCACTGTGGCTCTTTATCCTCCTAGAGCAGATGTCCTTAATGTTTATGTGGGATGTTGTACTCACGTGGTACAGAATAATACTAGACTATTTAGTATTTACCTATTAAATATTTAAAAAGCTTATTTAACCCATGTGAGAATAATGATTTTAAATCTCTAATATATGGGTTTACAAAGGAAGCACCAGTTATTTGAAATATTTAAAGAATGCATGATTTTGTTTAAAATATATATACACATGTACATAAATATTATGTATCTATGTTTATGTGTATAAATGTCCATATGTACATGCTAGTATGCATATTTGTGCAGTTGTAATATTAAACACTAAAATTACTACTAAATGTTTGTTTCATAATCAATTTGCCTCAATATTTATTTGCAAAGCATTTTTTAGATGTGTATATGAGTGTCTGAGTTTTATGATGTGCTGGATTGAAATATGTATATTTCTATCTTTTCACCAATACCAACGCTTTGTGATTTTTGATATTTTACAGTAAATATAAGATTCAGTTAGCATACTGTTTGGAACATAGCCCAAAGGTCCTTGTACCCACAGATCTCCAGAAAAATAAGGAATGTTAAGCACGCATGATTGTCTTTCCAATGGGAAAGACAAAAAATCTGTTCTTCCATCCAGAAAGCTGAGAATTGAAAGTGATTAATAGCAAGGTGATCTGTATTATCGGCTGAGTCAGGCCATAGCAAGCTCTCACAACCAGGACCAGAGTGGCTAATAGTCCAAGTAACCTCTATGCTATTTATATGCCTGAGATCAGGCCAGACCCTGACCTTTAAGCTAGTAAAGGTAGCCTATCTCTAGATTTTATCTTCTTGGAAGAAATGACATATACCCTGAGTTGAGTTTCAATGTAATCATGCTTCCTTGTGCAATAAGGATTAGATCACAACAGGACTTTTTTTTTTTTTTTTTTTTTTTTTTCCAAATTATGCTAGGGTTAAATACATTCGCAACAAAAGGTTACCTGTTGTTAGATTCCCCAACTCTGATCCAGGTTGATGATGTCATTCTGTTCTGGGTTTTGATTCTTATCTCTCCCTGTGGTTTATTTATTTATTTGTTTGTTTGTTTGTTTATTTAGCTTCCCTGTATGACACTTGTGGGACCCACTCAATACCCTAAATTCTTCTATGTCTACTAGTTATGAATTTAAGGTATAAATCCATAGAGTTTCATGTGTGGACACTTCTTCTCCAGATGATTTCACACTTGGGAGAAGTTTTGGAATATTTAGGATGTGTGACCTTATTGGCAGAACTAGGTCACGAGGATCATGTCTTCAAAATTACAACCTAGCTTGTAGTTACAGCTCCACCTTCTCTCCTGCTACAATTTGGCCTTCTCAAGACAGAGCTAATCCTCAGTCCTTTAGTCCACATCATGTTGGACTAAAATCCCTTAAGGCCATGATTGAAAACGAATCTTGTTTTACTTATGATGTTTCTGTAAGGTACTCTAACCACATCAAGGGAAAGGTTTTTCAATCAGGGTATTTTCTGTTAGAACTTTAAGTCAGGACAATGACTACTGCTTATTATTTTATATCTCCCTGTACAAGATACACCAGTGAATATTTTGTATAAATTTGAAATGAACTTGTAATCTTTATTATTGGATGTATAATATCATGATGTCAGTGTCAAAAAGATGAAGCAATTCTTTTATTTTTTATTTTACTACCTACTACTACCACCACCACCACCACCACTTACTATTGTTGTTGCTATTATTTGGGTTTTCAATACAGGGTTTCTCTGTGTAGTCCTAGCTGTCTTGGCACTCACTCTGTAGACCAGGTTAGCCTCAAACTCAGAGATTCTTCTGCCTTTGTCTTTTAAATGCTGGGATTAAAGGCATGTACCACCAAAGCCCAGGTGATCAAGCAATTCTTGATGTTGTATCTTCTAATATTCTCAAGGTTTTTTGTTTAATTTTTCTTTTGATTGTTGAATTTGATTGCTATATTAGACATTTTAACTCTTTCAGTAGTGTGGGGAGGTGATTCCATCAGTAAAGTCCCTTCTGGGCAAGCCTCAAGACCCAAGTGCAGAACCCCAGTAGCCACGTGGTAGCATGTGCCTGTGATATTAGCAATGACAGAGGGTAAAGATCGTTGGGAACTGTTGGCCAACCAGTGAGGCTGACTCTGAGCTCCAGCTTTAATTAGATAACTTGTCTCAAAAGATAAGGTGCAGATTATATTGGTCACTTTTTGCTGCTTTGATAAACCACCATGATCAAGTCAATTTAAAGAAGGAAGAATCCATTTGCTCTTAAAGTTGCAGGCAAGTCCATAATGGTGGGAGAGGTAGAAAGCCATGTCATTATATCTGCACTTGCAAACACAAGGCAGAGAGAGTGAACTGGGAGTGGAGCAAGGCTACAAAGTCTTATATCCCACCCTCCAGTGACATGCTTCCTCTAGTAAGGCTGCACCTCATCATGTTTCTGTATCATCCCCCAAACACTACAACCAACTGGGGACTAAGTGCTCAAATAAGTGGGGGTAATTTCTAATTCACATCACTACACAAAGCAATAAAGACACTTGACACAGACCTATGACATCCATACACTTACACACACATGCATGTGTGCCCTCTTTACACATATGCACACAAATAGGTATATAAATGTACACATGTGTATACCATATACCATCATATACAGACCAATAGCTCCTAATATATTTGTGGAGCTTGCCAGCCTTTTCATTATGTTTGTTGTTTCACATGATTTGATACTTTTACTACCCTCATACAAACTAATAACTGCATTATAACATAATGACTATTACATTGTAGTTATAAATTTCTATTTCATTTCATGTATTTTATTTTTAATTTGATTTTATTTTCTTATTTATTCTATTCCACTTACTTCAGCACTTTTATAGCAGCTTTTTGTTCTTCAGAATGTGTGACAGACAGAAGCTTAGATGGCCTGCTGATCTCTGACTCCATATTCATGACTGCATCTAACTTTCTATCTCCCTGATAATAGCCTGGTCTTGTAATTTTTTTTTTTTAAGCAAATGTAAATCACCAGTAACTTAGAATTATGTAGTTACAATTATGTGACTACAGGAAATTTTAACTCATTTCTCTAGAAATTTTATGTATTTGGCTGACTTTAGAAGCAAGCTCACATGAATCCCAATGTACAAGAAAATGGATTTTGTCCCATTCATAAGAGACAGTGAAAGCAAATACTTCCTCAATTAGCTGTTGGTAGAAACCCAATTCCAGACAATCTCTGTTGCCACTGAACTCCTGATCAGTTTATAAGATTTGCTTGAGCTCCTGATCTACAGAAACGGAGCTTTCATTTTAACTCTTGACTGCTGCCCAGCTGCCTACATTACACCCCCATGTATTGACGGTGGCTACCTTAATGTTTAGGCTACTGAGATCTTGTCTGTTTTACCTTGCTGGGACTTAAGAGTGTATGCATTATCTGTTTGATTCATAATGTTATCTTTGCTGAGATTCCAGTAAGATAGAAAATGGGGCAAAGATTCCAGTAAGATACAAACTGATGTCTTTTTTATGTGTTTTATATTTTATTAGAGCGAGGCATGTAATAAATAAATAAGTGTATATAAAATATGATGAACAATAATATGATCAATCTAGAAATATAAATCAAAAAACAGGTCCTCACACCTTAAAAGGGATACTGAGCATTCTGTAGCATAAACAGGGCTTTCCTGATATTATATATCTTTGCCCCAAATTAAAAGGTTTAATAGATCCACTTCATTGTGGTATTTGCCTAATAATGGATAATAGAAGTCTCAGTAACTGTTCATTAAATGTATTACTATCATTTAGTCTCAAAAATAATCATCTGTGTTAGGCACCATAATTCCCCAAGTTTTAACTGTGATAAGCTCAAAGGGCTGAAGAATGGAAATACCATGTTCTACATTGGTCTTTATAAAGAACAAGATTTCAGTGTGTGCATGTCTGGCTTCACTGAGCCTGAATTATTAGCCAATGGGTTATGGAGTCTATTGAATTCTAGATATTATCTTACACCCTCTAGTAAGTAACAGAAATACCCACATTAATATTTGGTGGAAAAACAAATGACCAATATTGAAATCTATTGTGTTTTAGATGCCTATAAGAGATTCAGTTGCATGGCAGATACAACATTGGAGAGGAGGACATTTATCATTATTTGTAAGTCAAAATGCCATGGGAGCTAATGAGGAAGTTTAGGTACTAGCATAATATACAATCAACAACATATTAGATCCCAATAAAATAAGAACAGCAAAGAAAATTTTCCCTTTCCTATAATTGCATGAGAAGCACTTTAAGGAACACATCACATATTCAGCAGAAAAAAATGCCTTAAGGATCAACTTCCATTCTAAAGAGCAGAGTCTTTTTTCCCTCGAAAACTAAATTTCCAAGTAATGTTTTGATAAAAAGATATCTTCTTAATTTGTATTTCCATGAATGATCTGCATTTTGTGAAAACATAAACACCGACTCTAAAATACATTATTTAATTACCCCACATTTGCCTTTTAGGTTTAGTTCCAAAACATTCCCAGTTGTCTAACACTATGTGTAATCCATACTGCATAAATAGGGGCTAAAGTGGTTCTGCAGCCTACAGCTTGGAGAAAGAAGCAAGTAAAAAAAAAAAAAAAAAAAGGTCTGTCACTTATTAGGGGTGAGTTTTGACTATAGTCAAACTCTTGACCTTTTCAGTAATGGGTACAGAGGAAATTACAAGTCAGATAACAGTTGTTCTAAACAGAACTAAAACTAACATATGTAATTAAGTTATGACCCAAGGCACAGGCTAATATGGTGTGGCAGAGCAGACATAGCAGGATTCTTGTAAAGAGGTGCAGGGGGTCAGATCCAGAGCAGCAGTTCTCTGTGAGCCTGGGGGTGGGGGGGGAAGCACTTCTCTCTGATCAACATCATAGTTTTTGATTTTTTGAAATTACTAATACTAACATGTGTAACTAGATGTTCCTGAGAAATGAGAAGCACAAGAATCAATGGCTGCTTATACTAGTAGCTATCAACCACAACTGCAAGTGCATTTTTTGCTCATTCATACATAGTGTAACTCATGCTTTTGTATCTGAGAAAAGCTTAAGGACTATACAACTGAGTTCCTGCCAGTCTGTCACTGTATTACTTAATTTTTTTAAAATTTCTGTGGCAAAATACTTTATATAAGCATGTAAGAGGAAAGGGATTTATTTAAGCTAACTGCGTAAGAAAGGGTATAGTCTATTATGACAGGAAGGCACAGTGGTAGGCATGTGAGACAGCTGGTCATAGTATCCTTGAATTTTGAAATACCAAGAGTGCCAGTCTTCAGTCTCCTTTTAATTAGTTTTACTTTTTATTCAGTCTAGGATAGAAGCCAATGGTATGAGGGAAAAATTTTCTTACTCAAACTTTGCTATAAACATATTCAAAGATAAACTCAGTGATGCATCTTCTAAGTGATTCCGAATTGAAACAAATTGACATTTAATATTAACTGTCACAAGTCAAGTTCTAGACAATATGACAGCATTCTCCCTCTGGTTTTCCTAAGGAACCTTCATGAGGCAAAATGCATATGTCTCACCTTCAAAAGTCCTTATGGTATTTTTGATTTGACACTGTTTTAAAAAAAGTCTCTTATGGTATTCAAGATGCTCTCTTATCTGTGAGTCTGTCTAAAGTCAAGAAAATAACTGATGTACTTCAAATTCACAATAGCACAGGGCTGTTAAACACGCATGCTGTTCTTGCAAAAGGTCTAGGTTCAGCTCCAAGTAAACACACAGTAGCTCATAAGTACTTCTTCCAATGGATTCAGTTTTCTAAACTCTGAGGGCTCCTACATGCATATGCTACAATAAATGCACTAAGACACACATACACACATGCACACACACACAAATGTGTGTGTGTATCTCAGAATAAAATTAATATTCTCACTCCAAAACAGTATTGATAACCACCAGGGAAACACTACATTCTAAAGTTCCACTATCACATTTATGGTCTTGGTAGCATCAGCTCTGGATAGCTCTACCACTCCAGTTCTGTCATATACAAGATACATAAGCTCTCTACTCAGTGGCGTTCAGCTCATGCTTATAGCTGTCCTTGGGAGACACCCTTACTGTATTGGCATCTCCAACATCCTGGGTTCTCCAATGCAACCTAGAAGTCATCTTCACAGCTTGCATAGTGGCTTCTTCTTAGAGCCTCTTTGCTGAAAAGTCACGCATTGCCCTTTGTCAGTGGCTTGTTTTTCATGCTAGCAAAACAAGAATCATGTAGATAAGGCCACTGAGTACTGCTATGAACCTAAGATGTTTTCTTCTCTACTTATGCTAGCAGGCTCCTGGTGCTTTAGCAGCTGAACATGAAATTTTTTCCAAGATGCTTGTTTTTAGGTAAGAAATTCCACTTTCTAGCATTCTCAGTTCATTCTTTTTTTTTTTTTTTTTTTTTTTTTTTTTTCTAGCAAAATTGCACTTTCGCAATCTGGAGTCTTTCTGGATAGTATCTTGCTTTCAAGTCACCTTTCCTATTGTTCCAGTGAGGGGCTTCAGGTTCCTCTTTCATATCATTAATCTCTTTGACAATCTCAAATACTATGATCTATTCCACTCAATAATTTAGCCCAGTATCTTTGAATTTAGCCTCCCCAGTATTTTCATAGCATACAGAGCAGGAGATTTGGCAATGATGTAGCTCTGATGGCCTGTTGAGTTCCCATTCCCGTTTGAATCCTCCTGAGCTGGGAAGTCAGCCTCTGCATTTCTACCAGCCTTCTGATTTATGAAATTCCCATCAGAACAACAGCTAAGTGTTTATCTGGTGTACACGTCTAAATTCTTCTGAATTCTACTCATAAAGCAAGTCCAAACACTAATATCACACAATTATATGTTTATATGAATAGTCTGTCTTCTTAGTACAAATATTTTCTATTAATTATTTCTCTTAGTTCAGTGCACACACACACACAGCACATGCATGAACACAAACACACACACACACACACACACACACACACACACACACACACACACACAAAACCAATGAAACTAACCAAGAAAAATCCCTGACAGAAACAACTTAAGAAAACGGTTTACTTTGGCTCACAGTATAAGCAGTAACAAAGTCCATCATGGTTGGAAGACACCACAGTGGGGAGGGATGTTGCTGGTCACATTGCAACCACAGTCAGGAAGCAGAGAGTGAAATGAATTCTGGTGCTTATGTGGCTTCTTCCTATTCCCCTTCTTATTCATTCTTTGAACCAAACCATAAGATGATGCCATCCATATTGAAGCTATGCTCTCCCTCAGATCAACCTTTCTGTAATCACTCTCAATGACATCCCCAGAGGTATATTATTCAGGTGATTCTAAATGCAGTCAGGTTGACAATGAGCATCAACCACTACAGTAACCAAATAATTGTGATTTTAATAATCCTCAGTTATGTACCATCAATGTCATTGTCTCTCTCTTACTGTGAACTCTATCTTCCTACATTTATTGTGTCTGGTGTAACTAATGAAGTTAGAAAATACATTGAGGATGTGATAAGTAGTCTTTTTTATAGTGTTTAAAATCTAATTTCACAGGTTCTTATGGCTTCTCCATAATCCTTGTAAGGTTCATTCTCTGTTCTCTCTTTCTGTATAACTCTTTGACATCTGTCACATCAAACTCCCAACGCTTCTATCCTTCATTCATTCTCCCTCAATGGTGCAGAATTCTATTTCTCTGACAAACTAGAAACTGCCAGAAGTTAAGTCCCTGTCCAAGATTCATTTTTTGGTTCTATGATGAAATAATCTGACAAAAAAAACTAACTTCAGGGAGGAAAAGCTGTATTTGACTTTATAGTTATAGGCTATGGCTCTATCATTTTTAGAAAACCAAGGCAAGAACTTCAAAACCCTGGCCTCATCATATCTGCAGTCAAGAGCAAAGAGAAATAAAAGCACAATGCATTTGCTGGTTTGTGCTCACCTTGCTTGCTCCACTTACATACACAGAGCTCTCTGACTAGTGCCTTCCATGCTGAGCTTCATCTTCTCACATCAACTAACTTTATTATGACAACCCCACAGGTCAACCCAGCATGGACAACCTCGTAATGAGACTCTCTACCTGGGGGATTGTGGGTGGCACAATACAGTCCTCATGCTCTGACCAAAATGTATTCACAACACTGATGCTTTTGCCTTCACAGTACATGCATTCATTTCATCCTGTTGCACTCCTATTTAATACCAATAACAACTAAGGAGTGGTAGATTTTATCTTTTTTACTACACAAAGTCATGTTTGTTCTGGAATCCTGAAACCATCACCATTTACACTTTACTGAATTACAATCATTAGTTTTTAGGTATCTTATAATAACTCTCAGCTTAAAAACCATCAAGAATTCTCTTTTGACTATTACCTCAACTGGATTCATTCATTTATGCATTCATTCATTCATTCATTCATTCATCCATCTTCCCTTGTAATTTAAATTGTTTTTGAGAATTTCACGTATGAGTACTGTATTTTCATAATTTCTATCACCTGAGTCTTATGTCTGTTATACTACCTAAGACCACATCCTTTTATTTTAATGATTATTGTTTTGAATAGGTATGCACATGTGCATGAGTTCATGTGTACACACACACATACACACACACATGGACATGTACACCACATGGACATACATATTTATTGCTGAGTCCCTTTAGTGTTGCTCAGATGTATTAAGAACTATCTATTTGGGCCTGGACTACCCAGGCCTTACCATGTAAACTAATCTAATAAATGCCCTTTTAATATATAAATTCTTTTCATTCTTTCCTCTAGAGAATGCTGATTAATGCAGATGGTCATTATGGATGTATTATTAGGCACTTCTGGAATTTGAAGATATTTTTGATGGAAGACATTTAATAAAGGCCTGGAACCAGGCTATGAAATGACAGATTGGTAAGCATTCCCAAGATTCTCTTGAGAACAAGTGGCTTTCAGAATTTGAACTGTCCATCACTCCTGCATCTGGCTCCAGAGATAAGTGGTTTTCAATTTACACCAACTATTATAGTTAAGATACTTGGGTCTCTTGAAGCAGACACTACAGTAAAGCAACCATATTTCCAAGATTCCTGAAGTTGCAAGTCTGGACAGGTCCTGACTACAATGAATACTCATGCACTCATACACACACACACATGCACACACATATACACACTCACACAAAGACACACACACACACACACACAGGGTGGGACATAGATTGTGGAGGTATATGAAATGCCTCTTGCCTTAATGTAGGAAACAGGTGTGTTTTATAGCCTGAAATTTACAAGTGTTTTCTTCAACCACTTTAGAAAACCATCTCTAAAATTTGTTCCCAGTTTTACCTACTATTGAAATTCATGGTCTCTTTTTTCATTGTCATTAGTGTGAGTGTGTGTGTGTGTGTGTGTGTGTGTGTGTGTGTGTGTGTTCCTAAATACGTCTCAGGGATTATTTCAGAAAAAAGGAAAATAATGCCAAGACTATAGGACAACTACCACAAATATGCTTACCACAAATATGCTAAAATAGACAGTAGATGACCTCCATCATACACAAAGAACTACAGACAACTAAGGAATTCTGAAAGCACAGATAATAGTACTCCCTAAGGAAATGCATAGTAACTGGTTATCCAGTACCAAATGGACTGTCCTGAAAACAAGGAAAATTGTACATGATTTTCCATTTAAAAGAAGAATTTTAGATGAGTGTGGTTGCTCACATCTTTAATCCAAGACCTCTGGAGACAGAACCAGACAGATCTCTGTGAATTCCAGGCCATCTTCATGTACATAACTAGTTCCAGGAGAGCCAGGGCTCCATAGGGAGGTCCTGTCTCAAAATATAATAAATAATAAATAAACTATATAAATGAGTAGAGTAATATTAAGACAGCATATGATAAAATTATCTTAAGATGTAGTATACTGTTCTAATCATTCCAGCATCTATACATACTGAAGTAACCACTGCCATGGTCCAGAAACAAAGTATTTTAGTTACTCTGCTCATTCCTTTCTGCTGCACTTTCATTAGCGAACACAAAACCTCAAACCTCTATGGATGTTCTTAAGAGAAGCCATAACAATGGAACTTCCAAGTCTGTACAGTATTGATACCACCCTCATTTATCTTGCACATATTTCTAAGGTTCATTCACATGCTATATATCAAATATTTGTTTCTGTATATTGTGGAAAGGTGTCCCATTGCATAGATGAGGATGCCGATGACAGTGTATATTTTTACTAGGTAAAAGATATGTGCATACAAACTAAAAATAAAGCAGTTGCAAGCATTTATGCAGTGCTTTTCCATATAAGTTTTTTCTCCCTAGGGATAATACATGTAAATACATTCTTTAGATATTTCTTACATTATTTTAATTATCTTTTTAGTATAAGACCAAGTTTCATTCTATCTGTATGTTTGCCGCCTGTATTTCCTTTTTTTTCACATTTATTCTTCGAAATTTTCATGTGTGTATATAATGGAAATTAATTAATTAATTTTATGAGTATGAGTTTTTTCCTCATGTATGTATGTAAACCACTTGTATGTGGTGCCCTCAAGACTATAAGAGAACATTGGATCCTCAGGGACTGGAGTTACAGAAAGTTGTGAGCTGCCAAGTAGGTGCTGACCACTAAACCTTAGTCCTCTGGAGGAACATCCAATACTCTTAGTCTTATAGCCTCCTCACTAGCACCTGAACCATGTTTCTTGGTCATATATGCGATTTATCTCCATTCTTCCAGTGTATCCAGGACTTCCTCTCATTATATTTTCCTCAAACTTCATGTTTTTATTTTATAATTTATGTATTCTTATTTTTGAGTGTTTATCTATAGAGAGAATTCTTATATCAATATCACCATTAAAACTCAGGGAACACTGCAAACCTAAAAAAGGATCAAGTTAGTTCATTTCACAGGGCTCCTGATGCTTAACCCCTGGCTAAACGGTCACTGGCAGTTGGCTACTAGATAAAGAAGAGTCAATTTTATGTAGACTGTGGCCACTGAAAAGTTGTGTATCCCCCAGTGGATAACCACAGACAAGCCTATGTTCATATGGGTATCACTAACTGTATTATATGTCTTCTTTGATATGACTTCGTTGAAATAATCCACCCACATTTTTACTTTATTGTTGAATGTTATGAATTCTTTACATATTCTGTTTGTAAGGTTTTTTGTGGGGTATGAGACTACAAATATTTTCTTGTTTATAGTTTGTTTTTATTTTATTTGCTTTTTGTTGTTACTGTTATTTTGTTTGCTGTGAATATAGAAGCTTATTCTGTAGTCTAACCGATCCTCAAACCCATAATCCTTAGTCACCCTCTCAACTGTTGATATTATATTTACAGCCCACCTCTGTGTAGCCTATGAGAGTTTTTATGTTTCATAAAGTTCAAATAGGATTTCTATTATTTTGTGTATCTAGTCTCTTAATCTGAAAATTCAGCTAAAACCAGGCCAAAAAAAAAAAAAAGAGATTTTTCTCTTACATTTTTCTTCTAAAACTATTGAATTTTTATATTTAGATTAGGATCCATGTTGATATATAACGGAAGTACAAGGTGAGTGACTATTTGCTGTTTCTGCATACGAATGAACAATTGATTCTACACAATTTTTTTGAAAAAGAATTTTTTCTCTTGTCAGTAGTTTTTGTAGTTTTGTCAACAATCGATTGGTGATATTTCTGTGAGTCTATCCTAGGAATGTCTGCTCTGTTGCATTAATGTGACTCTCAGCTTCTTTATTTATATCATCAGCATTAACCTCAGTATTTTAAATCATATGAGGAGCCCAGTGCTAGAGATAACAGAAGCATTTTCATTGAGCCACAGATCCCCTTAACACTCACAGGCCTGCTTAATGTTCTCTTGGCTTGGTTACATAGTGTAGGTCCTAAAAGACATGATAAGTCATTTTAATCTCTATAAAGTTTGTTATATACAAATATAGCTTTCAACAAAGATAAATATTAATATTAAAATTGCTGGTATAAGTGCTTGATATCCAATTCCAAATACTCTTCTTAAATATTTGAAAACTTTCAGATTATAAATCCAGCATGGTGAAAATAAATGGAGTATTTTAAACCAGTGTATACAATCTTTTCTTGAGTTACTAATAAAAAGTAAGAATTCTCCCCTTTAATCTCTTCTTTGCTTAGCTAATGCAAACTGTCTGAAGTATCTTACGTTTTATAGACCAGGGGGTTATTAGAATCATTGATTATCCTCTTGAAGGTTGTTTTGAAGGAAGGATCTGTAGACTCTTAAACAAAATTATACAGCAGATGTCCTTGAACTATAGAATGGCAGGGTAAAAGACCTGTTTAGATTTGAAAATATTATCTTTCAGTTTATAGTATAGGATTTCGATGTAGTTTTCAGGCATAAACAACCTCAGCTGTAGGATGTCAGACTAAAGTGGAAATGGAAGTAACCCATTACCAGCAATTCAATATCGTTTGTGCAGGATCCTGAAGACTCCTGCCCATGTTTCTTCAGGCTAATTCACTTTACTGTCATGCCAGGCCGGTCTCAATGCTGCTAACATATCCAAAACAATTTAAGATCTCTGAAAGAGACAGGAGGTTTGATTCTTACAAATGGGCTAAATGAAGTAAAGGTAGAAAGAAGCAGATATTCCTCAAGGAAGCAGCAGAGCTTCCACCCAGACTCAGAAAATCTGACTCCAGATACCGCTGACTCCTGATTAATAGCTGCCACAAAAAGTAAAGAGAAAACACCATCATGAACCCTAAGTCAACAAACCAATATCCAGAAGCTCTTCATGGAACATGGTTGAATTTTATAATATATACATTTGAACTTCAAATTGTATCCTGACAAAAATTAAAAGTGAAATTCAATAATTAAAATATTAATCTAAATTGTTTTACATGTAAGCACACACATTTAACACTTTTAAAGCTCTGCGGATATTATTCCCCTTTTTTCTTCTCAGGCTAAGCTCTTCCTAACCTCCAATATATCCTTTGTACCTTGAAAATTGATCATTTTTTTTTTCAGATCATAGGGTAAACATTTTACAGTGACCTAACATATCAAATCTAGGACAAATACAGATTACTCACAAACTGACACTTGAAGCATTGTTGAGACTGAATGAAAATTACAAATCATACCTGACATGAATCATATTTAACTCAAGTGAACAGGGTGGCCAGGAAATAAAATTTAGGTCAACATGGGACCATGTTCAGATAACCTCAATGTTCTTAGTTCTTAACAAACATCGATTTTGCCAGAATGAGTCCTGAATCTATCAGACAGCTTGCTGCTCAGGAGATCTGTGTCTAGCATAGCGCAGTGTTTGACCAAACTCTGTGACAAGACACTCTTCCCTGTAGAGGAAGAATGAAAGAGAGAAAGGACTAGTTTATAACAATCAATGCCTTTTCTGATAAACTAAGACGTAAGTTTTAAAGGAGAGGAGACCTGAACCTTCATGACAATATGATAACTTACTAGGTTTACCAAAGCTCACTGTTTGTTTGCACTGACTTTCTTACCTCTAAGGGTCTTAAACAGAAATATCATCACTCCAGCTTAAATACCTTATGGACCCTTTTCTACCATTGCAGAAGAATAGAATTCACGTAATGAAGTTTTCTGGAAACTGAAAGTTTCACTTTGAAAAAAATGTATTTTTGGCAATGTAGAAAATGTTCTGAAATAAATTAAGTAGTGCCAATATAATGACTATAAAATTGAGGCCTAGAGCCAGATACAAAAATCTGAAAACAATAAAGAATTCAGTAAAGTGTCACAGACATGTTGGATCAAATCAAGTAATGAAGTGAAATTAGCTTACAGCCCTGGTCACAAATGTTAAGTAATGGTGGTAAACCAAAGATGCCTAAAACGGAAATATAGTGCATTTGGTTGTAAAAGTAGTCTCATCAAGACAGCATCAAAATGGGTACACTCACTTTTAGAACAAATTGAATGTTAAGAAGGGGGTTAAGCTTATTTACTTGTGGTTTAGGATGACTCAAATCAATATATTGTATCTCTTTGGTTTTCATAATGCAATTATGATTATGTAGCTGATAAATACATATTATCCAATAAATGCTCCTCAATTTAAGTGTTTAAACTCAACTGTAATAATTAATATATATCACCATAATTATGTCAGAAAATAGTCTTTGGGTTGCAATAAAACGTTACCCAAATCAATAAAAAAAACGTAAAATTCTATATAAGCCACACTGATACATACAAAAGTTTTAAAATGAATTTAGGAGCTGAAAAACATCTAGTTTTAAAAATTGTAACTTATAAAATTATAGTTTATATAGGATGGATATTTGTTTAAAAACTTAGTTCTCAATTTGGCCATGGTAGTGAATGCCTGTAGTCCTAGCACTGAGGAGGCTCAAGCAGGAAGTGTTTGAGTTTGAGACCAACATGGACCAACTACTCAGATTCTGTCATAACAAAAGAAAAAAAATCTGAAATTGCCCAGAGGGGGGCGGGGAGGGAGAGAGCAGGGAGAAATTTTGTCAGTGAATAATTGTTTCTTATACAATAGATTTTTATAGTGATAAAAGGGTCTGTACCTTATTAAATAGAAAATTCAGAAGATTAAAAAGCTTTACATCCAAATCACAATTTTTACTACTATTTGCTCCATTCTTTTTCATACAATGTATTTTTTTTTTTTACCATGGTCATCTCAACTCCTCACTTAGCTTCCCCTAAATCCCCCCTAGCTCTCTGTACAGCCAATGTCATGTTCTCCCTTCATTGTTCCTGTTGTTGTTAGTAATCTATTGAGTCCAGCATGCGTGCTGTCTATATATTCTTGGATGTGGAGCAATTGCCTGGAATGTGGATAACCTACTAGGAACTACATACTTTAAAAACAAACAAACAAACAAACAAAAAAAAACAAAACTCACTCTCAGTTTCCCAGCAACTGTAGATTGCCAATAGCAACACAGTTGTTGAAAACAGTTATCTATAAGGGTCAGAAAACATGGCACTGATATGAATCTCCAACAGGAGTCAGCACAAAGTAATTATTGATATCATTTTTTGGATAATTCTGCATAAATATGACCTAAAGATCAGGGAACTGATCTTTAACCTTAGTTTCACCTTTACCAGCCAGCCTATGTACATCTTCTTATAGTCTATGTGCCTTGATCTCTGTGTGTGTACCTGTGGAGGCCTGTGTGTGACCCATATGTCTTAGCATGTGTGGGCATCTGCCTGAATATATACCAGCATTTTACCTATAGGCCTTTGTTGTGGTGTGAATGAACAATATGTCTTATCTGCATGGGGTACCTCCCAATCTGTTTAACCTGCCAATTTCCCAAGACCATCCTCCATCCCTGGCAATGAAGCAAGGACCTCACAGCACCTCTATCCTCCATGGTATTATTTTGTTTGGTTTGATCTTGTGTAAATCTTTTGCATGTTGTTATAACTACTGTGGATTCAAAGGTGCAACTGTCCTGCTGTGTCCATAAATAAAGTATCTGTATATTTACTTTACTCAAGGCATTGCCAGGTCAAAGCTTTCAAGTGCCAGCAGCTATTATTAGTAACTTGGAGAATTAGAAGTCAGGCAAAGGGGTGATGCAGAGTGATTAAAAGACAAGAGAAAATTCATTGAAGCTACCTGTCAAACACACTGGTCAAACATGCATGCACCTTACCATACACCTCACTATGCACCCTCCAAGTCTTCCTCTCTCTTGCACTTGATCCGAATCTCTTTGAGGTCTAAAAGAACCTAACCTCAAAACTTCTTCTTGTCAGCTCTAATCCGGCCTTTTCTAAACATTTATTAATAAAAATTAGCTTAAAATATGGATAGTTAAAGGGCAATTATTTCTAGGTGTTTCTACCTTTGCATATAAAACTTGTATGGAAAACTGTGAAATTATAGAATCCTTATATCACTTCTGGCTTTATGAATGAATGTGTTTTATATATCAAGATAAACATAATGATAACATAAAAATGATCAACATCAGATAACAGAAAGAAAAACAAAACAGATCTGGGGAAGGAAAGTTGAACTTCTGTTCTTGCAAAGGCACATTTGATGGAAAATAAAGGAGATTAAGAGTGTTCTAAGCCTTGCTGCCAAACACTAACTATAAGTCATCCTATAAAACATACACAGATCCCTTCACATCAGCTTATCTCAGAGAGTAAGACAGGTCTTAATGTTAGTAAGCAGTGGCAGAAACATGGTCATTTGTTTGCTGCCAGAGGTACTATCCCTTACACTATGCTATGCTCCTTCCCATGTCAACACATTTACAAACTCTAAAAAACAATTTGTTCCAATCCTATTTCAGACAACACTATCCAAGGTGAGTGTCTATCTGTGTTTAACCCTGTGACATATTGCAATCTAGAAGGGATGAGAGGATGACCTTCATATTAGGGAAATATGGCAAGGGAAACATATATCGTAATAACTGTCCATTGAAAGAAATCTGAGTTCAAATGGATGTTTAGTTGAGCTGTAAACAAACCATGATGAATGAATGAAGAGCTCAATTATTTTCTGATTATTATGTGTTGTGGGAAAACCTTTAAAAGTGAATATAATATTCAGAAAGAAAAAAATAACAGATGAAAACCACAGAAAGAGCAATAAACAGTAGATTTAAATATTTAAAATAGACTTTATTTAATTTTATTTATTGAGCAATACAAATAATTTCCTAGAAACAAATTCTAAAATATAGCATTCCTCTAATGCCTTTGTTAGCACAATGTATAGGAGGAGAAAACATTTGTTTGTATTATTTTTATATTGTCTTTTTCTGGTTTATCCTGTAATATATTTTTATGAGTTATCATTATGTGATTTGGATGCACATGTTAGTTATTACTACTTATTACAAAATTAAAAGTATCAGTATTTTCTGTGATGCTTTTGGTCTCCTACAATCCTTCCTCCACCTCTTCTACAGGCTTCCCCTGTTTCTACATACTGTTTGGCTGTGCATCTCTTTGTCTGTTCTGATTTGTTCTACTGTGAAACCCCTCTGATGACAATTGGGCCAGGCAACACTCTGAGTACAGCAAAATGTCAGTAGGATTAGTTCTATCCTGGATCTCTGGGCTATCCTGCCTCTGGGTCCTGACCCTCCAGGCAGTGTCAGGCAGGCATGGGCTCCCTCTTTGGATCAGTCATGGGTTGGCAACACTCTCAAGTTCTATTCCATCATTGCTCCAGCATGCCTTGTAGGCAGGGCAGATTGTTGTAGGTACAAGGTTTTGTGGTTGGGTTGATGTCCCAGGTCCCACTGCTAAGAGCCTTACCTAATTATAAAAGATGGCTAATTCAGGCTCCTCTGCCTTATTACTAGGAGACTTTGCTAGGTTATCTCTCATAGAGTCCAGGGAAATTCCACTGCACAAGGTTTCTAGTGATATACAGTTTATTCTCCATACAGGTTTATATAAACTTATTCAGCTTCTATTTTATAATTTTCATCTCCACAAATTGATTTTAATTCTAAAGAAAAAATATATATACAATAGTCACTGGAAAGTTCCTTTTGTACTCACTCATAATCAGTTTTTTAGTTCATTCTTATGAAAAAGTTTTAAAAATATTAACATGCATATAAATAAGTGTTGTCTATTTTTAAATATCAGTTTGACTATATTGCAATTGTGGTCTTGATTATGAATAAAGTCTTACTCTTACATTTTTGACAATTTAGTATTTTTTTTATAATATGAGTCCATGTAGTTGTGAAGACATTTGAAGGATTATTAATTATTTAAAGTCCACTCAAGAACTTCCTCTTCTTGAATCATTTCTCACAAATCTGTAATGAACTTTTCTTTTTACATTTATTTTAATTTTATTAACTCAATCATTTAGTGTGTGTATGTGTGTACACATCCTAGTAGGCACCAAGACACATATGGATGTCAGAGAACAATTTGCATGGGTCACATTTAGATCTAAGCATTATGTAGCGTCTTATCCACCACAGCATGGCCACTGTAAATTTCTGTATGAAGAGATTACCATTTATTGCATAAAGAAGCTTCTCTAATGAGGGTTGATTAATGCATGTGTATAGCAATAAATCCATTGAGTATATAAACAATAGTAGTTTCTCTCTTTGAACGAACAACTTGTCTAGCCACAGGTTCTTGATGCTAATAATAGTGCCCTGTATGAGTTTAAGTTTCGAAATATATAATAGTGCCTTAAATTTGACCAGAAAGTAGCTGTTGATTTCCATGATATTAGTGCCACTATTGTATGTCTTGTGAGGTTGATCACTCATGTAGGTAGAAGAGAACACTCCTGAGTAAGATCAGTGATTCTCCTTTTCTCCAGCAGCACACATAGCATCTTCCAGCACTCTGTAAGCTAGAAAGGATAAACCATCTTGGTGAGTATCAGCTTCATGCTTTATGATTCAAGTGTGTGCTGTCTTGAACAACGAGGTATCAATGTCAAACTCTGGAGGGTAATGAAGAGCCTTGGTTATAGCATAGTATTTGAGGATATAAAGAACCTAATTTTCCAACATCAAAAAAGAGATAACCGTTTCTTGGCATTTGTCTTTGTACTTGTTGTCCTGTGGTAACCAGTTGGGGCACTGTTGCATTGTCATGAAATAAATCCAATTAAACTCTTTTTATATATGTACATGTATATATGGTTTTGGAATCTTATACAGTATTAGCTTTCCATATAAATTTTTCCTTTTGTCTTTAACATTAGTTAGCTTTTTTCATATTCCTGCATCTACTTTCCCTCTCATTAAACCCTTCCTGATCTGTTTCTCAAAATAGTATATTTTGGCTGAGAACTTTACATTTGGGGTTTTGAAACTAAGGACAGTGTTCCCATAATGTAATATACTGAGTAATGCCATCTTGGCTGTAACATTTGGTGACTTTAATATGTACCATGTCTCTCATCCAAAAACTGTACAAACAACAAATTTACCCAAGCTTCATGCTTTGTCTGGAAAATGAGTTTAGATTAATTAATCACAAGAATTCACAGGGACCAGATCAATTTAACATGTGTGAAAACTGTAATAATCATTATTAGTTGTTTTTTTGTTTGTTTTGTTTTGTTTTTTTTACACAAAACCAAGCCTTTGTATGTCTCCTCCCAGTAGAATAACTCAAGATTTGCTACCAGACTCTTAAGGCAAAGGGTGGTGGTCTGTTCCACAGCTCTACAGGCCTTTTGAATGTTACTTAACTTACTGTCCAGCTATCTTTTCAGGAATCAGTTCTCCACTTCTACCATGTAGGTTCTGGGGAACCAACTCAGCTCATGAGGCTTGAAAAGAAGTGCTTTTATGCAGGGAGCAATAAAGCCAGACCCGAAACCACTAAGTTTTTAAGGTTTTATTTTAAATCTTAATGCTATTTTTGTTTGACCCAAGCATCCAGTAATGGTTAAATCATGTAAATTTATTGAAGATATAGTCTGTGATACTACTGATTGTTTATTTTTGTGAATATATCTGTTTCATAAGGAGATTCTGAACTATTGTAAGAAACATGCCAACAACTGTTATGCAAAAATATATTTGTAATTACTGCCACTATGATATACAAAATTTAATCAACAGTAAATTAAATAAAACTCTTGTATCCACAAGGTTGTAGGTATACACATGACATAATAATTGGATTGTCTATAGAGATTTTAAAGATAAATGCATCTTAAACATTTTTCTACACATAGGGAGAGACCCATGACTCCGCTTGTATATCTAGGGGAGTATGGCCTTGTCCAGCATAGGTGGGAGAGGAGATCCTTGGTCCCATGAAGGCTGAACACTGAGTGGGGGGGGGCGGGAATTTGAGGGTGGGGAGGTGGGAGTTGGGGGTAGGTGGGGGCACATCCTCATAGAAGCAGGAGAAGGGAATGGGATAGGGGGTTCCTGGGTGGTGGGGGGAATGGGGTAAGGGGATAAAATCTGAAATGTAAATATAATATGCAATAAAAAAACATTTTTCTAAGTATACATCAAGATTTTTAAAGTTTTATTCTATTTGTGTGTCCCTAAGTGGCATGTACTCTTATGTTAAAAATTTTAATTTCACCAAAGTATTTAAAAACAAACTCGTACAATT
>NW_023046427.1:0-38910 GCF_011762505.2 Arvicanthis niloticus
AGAGAGAAGATGACACAATGGCATCCAGAGAGAGGAGAGACAGAAGGGCCTCCAGAGAGGAAAGAGAACCGATAGGGCAATCCAAAAGTGGAGAAGACAGAAGGTAAATCCAGAGATGAGAGAACAGAACGGGCATTCCGGGGGAGAGTGAGAGATCAGAAGGGCATCCAGAGAGGAGATGACAAAAGGACATCCAGAGAGAGGAGAGGAATAGAAGGGCATCCAGAGAAGAGAGAGCAAGAAGGGCATCCAGAAAGAGGAGAGAGTGAAGAAGGGCATGCAGAAAGTGGAGAGGACAGAAGGATTCAGAGAGAGGAGATAACAGAAAGCCACTCCAGAGAGAGAAGACAGAAGGGCATCCATGGAGACGAAGAGGTCAGAAGGACATCCAGGAGAGCAGAGAACAGAAGGGCATCCAGAGAGAGGAGAAGACAGAAACATATCCACAGAGTAAAAGGGAACAGAAGGGCATCCAGAGAGCAGAAAAAGACAGAAGGGCATCGGGAGATAGAAGACCGAAGGGCATCCCAAGAGAGGAGAGGACAGAATGAATCTCCAGAGAGAAGAGAAAGCAGAAGGGCATCCAGAGAGAGGAGAGGGCAGAAAGGCATCCACAGAAAAGAGTAAAGAAGGCCATACAGAGAGAGGAGAAGACGAGAAGGGTATCTAGATAGAGTAGCAAACAGAAGGGCATCCGGAAAGAGAAAAGAGAAGGCATCTAGACCTAGAAGAGGACAGACAGGCATACTGGGAGATGAGAGGACAGAAGGGCATCCAGGGAGAGAACATAACAGAAAGGCATCTAGAGAGAGGAGTAGGCAGAACGGAATCCAAAGAGAAGAGAGAACAGAAGGGCATCCAGAAGAGAAAAGAGCAGCAGGGCATTCAGAGAGAAGATAGAACAGAAGGGTATCCAGAGAGAGGAGAGGACAAAATGGAATCCAGAGAAAGGAGAGAACAGAAGGGCATTTAGAGAAAGGAGAAGACAGAAGGGCATACAGAGAGAGGAGAAGACAGAAGGGAATTTATAGAGAGGAGAGAACAGAAGGGGATCCAGAGAGAGGAGAAGATAGAAGGGAATCCCGAGAGAGGAGAGAACAGAATGGAATCCAGAGAGAGGAGAGAGCAGAAAGGGCATACAGAGAGAGTAGAAGACAGAAAGGCATCCTGAGAGTAGAGAGAACAGAAGGGCATCAAGAGAGAGGAGACAGCAGAAGGGCAATCCAGAGAGAGGAGAAAAGAGAATGGCATCCGGAGAGATGAGAGAACAAAAGTGCATCCAGAGAGAGGAGAGAGCAGAAGTGCATCTGGAGAGAGGAGAGAACAGAAGGGCATCCAGAAAGAGGAGAGAACAGAAGGGCATCCAGAGAGAGAAGATGACACAATGGCATCCCGAGAGAGGAGAGAAGCAGAAGGGCCTCCAGAGAGAAGAGAGAACCGAAGGGCATCCAAAAAGTGGAGAAGACAGAAGGGAATCCAGAGAGAGAGAACAGACGGGCATTCGGGGAGAGGAGAGATCAGAAGGGCATCCAGAGAGGAGAGGACACAAGGACATCCAGAGAGAGGGAGAGAATAGAAGGGCATCCAGAGAGAAGAGAGAGCAAAAGGGCATCCAGAAAGAGGAGAGTGAAGAAGGGCATGCAGAAGTGGAGAGGACAGAAGGGATTCAGAGAGAGGAGAGAACAGAAAGCCATCCAGAGAGAGAAGACAGAAGGGCATCCATGGAGAGAAGAGGTCAGAAGGACATCCAGAGAGAGGAGAGAACAGAAGGGCATCCAGAGAGAGGAGAAGACAGAAACATATCCACAGAGAAAAGGGAACAGAAGGGCATCCAGAGAGCAGAAAAGACAGAAGGGCATCGGGAGATAGAAGAAGACAGAAGGGCATCCAGAGAGAGGAGAGGACAGAATGGCCTCCAGAGAGAAGAGAAAGCAGAAGGGCATCCAGAGAGAGGAGAGGGCAGAAAGGCATCCACAGAAAAGAGTAAAGAAGGCCATACAGAGAGAGGAGAAGACAGAAGGGTATCTAGATAGAGGAGAAGAGAGAAGGGCATCCAGAAATAAAAGAGAAGAGAAGGCATCTAGACCTAGAAGAGGACAGACAGGCATACTGGGAGATGAGAGGACAGAAGGGCATCCAGGGAGAGAAGATAACAGAAAGGCATCTAGAGAGAGGAGAAGGCAGAACGGAATCCAAAGAGAAGAGAGAACAGAAGGGCATCCAGAAAGAGAAAAGAGCAGCAGGGCATTCAGAGAGAGGATAGAACAGAAGGGTATCCAGAGAGAGGAGAGGACAAAAATAGAATCCAGGAAAGGAGAGAACAGAAGGTAATCTAGAGAAAGGAGAAGACAGAAGGGCATACAGAGAGAGGAAGAAGACAGAAGGGAATTTATAGAGAGGAGAGAACAGAATGGGGATCCAGAGAGAGGAAAAGATAGAAGGGAATCCGAGAGAGGAGAGAACAGAAGAGAATCCAGAGAGAGGAGAGAGCAGAAGGGCATACAGGAAGAGGAGAGAACAGAAAATCATCCAGAGAGTAGGAGAGAAAAGAGGGGCATCAAGATAGAGAGAGAACAGAGGGTATCCATAGAGAGGAGAGACACAAGCGCCATCCAGAGAGAGGAGAGAACAGAAGGGCATGCACAAAAAGGAGAAGACAGAAGGGCATCCAGAGAGAGGAGAGAACAGAAGGCGATCCAGAGAGAGGAGAAGACAGAAGGGAATCCTGAGAGAGGAGAGAACAGAAGGAAATCCAGAGAGAGAAGAGAGCAGAAGGGCATACAGAGAGAGTAGAGGACAGAAGGGCATCCAGAGAGAGTATAGAACAGAAGGGCATCAAGAGAGATGAGAGAGCAGAAGGGCATCAAGAGAGAGGAGAAAACAGAAGGGCATCCGGAGAGACGATAGAACAGAAGTGCATCCAGTGAGAGGAGAAAACAGAAGTGCATCACGAGGGAGGAGAGAACAGAAAGGCATCCAGAAAGAGGAGAGAACAGAAGGGCATCGGGAGAGAGGAGAGAACAGAAGGGCATTGGGAGAGATGAGAGAACAGAAATGCATCCAGAGAGAGGAGAAGACAGAAGGGCAATCCAGAAAGAGGAGAGAACAGAAAGCCATCCAGAGAGAGGAAAAGACAGAAGGGCAACTAGAGAGAGGAGAGAACAGAAGCGCATCCAGAGAGAGGAAAGATTAGTAGGGCATCCCATGGAGAGAGGAGTTCAGAAGGGCATCCAGAGAGAGGAGAAGTCAGAAACTCATCCAAAGAGAGGAGAGAACTGAAAGGCATCCAGAGAGCAGAGAAGATAGAAGGGCATCCAGAGAGAGGAGAGTACATAAGGGCATCCAGAGAGAGGAGAGGAGAGAAGGGCATCCAGACAGAGATGAAGACAGAAGGACATGCAAAGTGAGGAGAGGACAGAAGGGCATCCATAGAGAGGAGAGTACAGAAGGGCATCCAGAGGGAGGAGAAAACAGAAGCGCATCCAGATCGAGGAGAATACATAAGGGCACCCAAAGAGAGGAGAGTACAGATAGACATCCAGAGAGAGGAGAGAACAGAAGGGCATCCAGAGAGAGGAGAAAAGAGAAGGGCTTTCAGAAAGAGGAGAGCACATAAGCAAATCTGGAAAGAGGAGAAGAGTGACAGTATCTAGATGGCAAAGAGGACAATGAGCATCCTGAGAGAGGAGAGGACAGAATGTAATCAAGGAGAGAAGAAAAAGAAGGGCATCCAGATAGAGGAGAGGACAGAAGGGCATCTAGATAGAGAAGAGGAAAGAAGCGCATCCAGAAAGAGGAGAAGACAGAAGGGCACGGGAGATAGGAGAAGACAGAAGGGCATCCAGAGATAGGAGAGGACAGAAAGGCATCAGAAGGAGGAGAGTGAAGAAGGGTATCCAGAGAGACGAGAGGACAGAAGGGTTCCAGAGAGAGGAGAGAACTGAAATCCATCCAGATTGAGGAGAAGACAGAAGGGCATCTAGGGAGAGGAGATAAGAGAAGGGCATTCAGAGAGAGAGTAGAGAACAGAAGTGGCATCGGGAAAGAGGAGAAGACAGAAGGCATCCAGAGAGAGGAGATGAAGAAGGACATCCAGAGAGAGGAGAAGACAGAAGGAATCCAGAGAGAGGAGAAAACAGAAGGGCATCCAGAGAGAGGAGAAAGCAGAAGGGCATCCAGAGAGAGGAGAAGACAGAATGGCATCTGGAGAGAGGAGAGAACAGAAGGGCATCCAGAGGAAAAAGAGAGCAGAAGGGCATCCAGAGAGAGGAGAAAAGAGAAGGGCATCCGGAGAGAGGAGAGAACCGAAGGGCATCCAGAGAAAGGAGAAGACAGAAGTGCATCCAGAGAGAGGAGAGAACAGAAGGACATTCAGAATGAGGAGAGAATAGAAGGGCATCCTGAAGGAGGAGAATACAGAAAAGAATCCAGAGAGAGGAGAGAACAAAGGGGCATTCGCAGAGAGAGGAGAAGACAGAAGGGCATCCAGAGAGGAGAGGACAAAAAAGTATCCGGAAAGAGAAGTAAACAGAAGGGCATCCAGAGAGAGAAGAGGACACAAGGGCATCCAGAGAGAGGAGAGAACAGAAGGGTATCCATAAAGAGGAGAGGACAAAAGGGCATCCAGAAGAGGAGACAACAGAAAGGCATCCAGAGAGAGGAGAGGACATAAGGACATCCCAAGAGATGAGAGAACATTAGAGAATCCAGAAAGAGGAGAGAACAAAAGCCCATCCAGAGAGAGCAGAAGACTGAAGGACATCCAGATAAAGAAGAGGACTGAAGGACATCCGGAGAGAGAAGAAGGCAGAAGGGCATCCAGAGAGAGGAGAGAACAGAAGGGCATCCAGAGACAGGAGAGAGCAGAAGGTCATCCAGAGAGAGGAGAAGACAGAATGGCATCTGGAGAGAGGAGAGAACAGAAGGGCATCCAGAAAGAGGAGAGTACAGAAGGGCATCAAGAGAGAGGAGAAGACAGAAGGGAATCCAGATAGAGGAAAGAACAGAAGGGCATACAGAGAGAGGAGAGAAGAGAAGGGCATCAGAAGAGAGGAGAGAAAAGAGGGCATCTGGAGAGAGGAGAAGACAGAATGGCATCCAGAGAGAAGAGATGACAGAAGGGCATCCAGAGAGAGGAGAAATTAAAAAAGCCAATACCGAGAGTAGAGAGAACAGAAAGGCATCCAGAGAGAGGAGAAGACAGAAGGGCATCCAGAGAGAGGAGAGAACAGAACGGAATCCAGAGAGAGGTGAGTGCAGAAGGGAATCCAAAGAGAGAAGAAGACAAAAGGGCATCCGTAATGAGGAGAGAACATAATGGCATCCAGAAAGAGGAGAAAACAGAAGAGCATCCGGAAAGAGGAGAGAACAGAAGGGCATCCAGAGAGAGGAGAAGACAGAAGTGCATGTGTAGAGAGGAGAGGACAGAAGGACATCCAGAAAGAGAAGAGAATAGAAGGGCATCCTGAAGGAGGAGACGACAGAAGAGAATCCAGAGAGAGGAGAGAACAGAAGGGCATTTGGTGAGAGGAGGAGACAGAAGGGCATCCAGAGAGGAGAGGACACAAGAGCATCCAGAAAGAAAAGAGAACAGAAGGGCATCCAGAAAGAGGAGAGAACAGAAGGGCATCCAAGAGAGGAGACAACAGAAGGGCATCCAGAGAAAGGAGAAGAAATAAAGGCATCCAGAGAGAGGAGAGGACAAACGGACATCCCGAGAGAAGAGAGAACAAAGCACATCCAGAGAGATGAGAGAACATTAGAGAATCCAGAAAGAAGAGAGAACAAAAGCCCATCCAGAGAGTGCAAAAGACTGAAGGACATCCAGAGAGAGAAGAAGACTGAAGGACATCCGTACAGAGAAGAAGACAGAAGGGCATCCCTAGAGAGGAGATAACAGAATGGCATCCAGTGAGAGGAGAGTACAGAATGGCACCTAGAGAGAAGAGAAGACAGAAGGATATCCATAGTGAGGAGAAAATTGTCGGGCATCCAGAGAGAGGAGAAGACAGGAGGGCATCCAAAGTGAGGAGAGAAAAGAAGGGCATCCAGAGAGAGGAGAACACAGAAGGGCATCCAGAGAGAGGCGAGAACAGAAGGGCATCCAGAGAGAGGAGAAGACAGAAGTGCATCCGGAGAGAGGAGATAACAGAAGCACATTCAGAATGAGGAGAGAATAGAATGGCATCCTGAAGGAGAAGGAGACAGAAGAGAATCCAGAGAGAGGAGTGTACAGAATGGCATTTGGAGTGAGGAGAAGACAGAAGGGCATCCAGAGAGGAGAGGACAGAAGAGCATTCTGAAAAAGAAGAGAACAGAAGGACATTCAGAGAAAGGAGAGAACATAAGGGCATCCAGAGAGAGAAGAGGACACAAGGGCATCCAGAGAGAGGAGAGAACAAAAGGGCATCCAGAGAGAGGAGAAAACAGAAGGGTATCCATAGAGAGGAGAGGACAAAAGGGCATCCAGAGACAGGAGAAAACAGAAGCGCATCCAGAGAAAGGAGAAGACAGAAAGGCATCCAGAGAGAGGAGAGGACATAAGGACATCCCGAGAAAAGAGAGAACAGAAGCACATCCAGAGAGATGAGTGAACATTAGAGAATCCAGAAATAGGAGAAAACAAAAGCCCATCCAGAGAGAGCAAAAGACTGAAGGACAGCCAGAGAGAGAAGAGGACTGAAGGACATCTGGAGAGAGAAGACAGAATGTCATCCAGAGCAAGGAGAGGAAAGAATGGCATCCAATGAGAGCATAGAACAGAATAGCATCTAGAGAGAAGAAAAGACAGAAGGATATCCAGAGTAAGGAGAAAATTGTCGGGCATCCAGAGAGAGGAGAAGACAGAAGGGCATCCAAAATTAGGAGAGAAAAGAAGGGCATCCAGAGAGAGGAGAGAGCAGAAGGGCATCTAGTGAGAATAGAAGACAGAAGTGCATCGAGAAGGAGGAGAAGACAAAAGGGAATCCCGAGAGAGGAGAGAAGAGAAGGGCATTCAGAGAGGAGAAGACAGAAGTGCATCCAGGGAGAGGAGAGAACAGAATGGAATCCAGAGAGAGGAGAAGCAGAAGGGCATCCAAAGAGAGGAGAAGACAGAGGGGAATCCAAAATGAGGAGACAAAAAAGGGCATCCAGAGAGAGGAGAGAGCAGAAGGGCATCCAGAGAGAGGAGAAAACAGAAGGGCATCCTGAGAGAGGAGAAGACAGAAGTGCATCCAGAGAGAGGAGAGAACAGAAGGGCATCCAGAAAAGGAGAGAACAGAAGGGCATCCAGAAGGAGGAGAAGACAGAAGGAATCCAGAGAGAGGAGAGAACAGAAGGGCATTCGGAGAGAGCAGAAAACAGAAGGGCATCCAGAGAGGAGAGGACAGAAGAGCATCCGGAAAGAGAAGAGAAAAGAAGGGCATCCAGAGAGAGGAAAGAACAGAAGGACATCCAGAGAGAGAAGAGGACACAAGGGCATCCAGAGAAAGGAGAAGACAGAAGGGCCTCACGAGAGACGAGAAACAGAAGGGCATAGGGAGAGAGGAGAAGATAGAAGGGCATAAAGAGATAGAAAATGACAGAAGGGCATCCAGAGAGAAGAGAGAACAGAGAGGCAGCCAGAGAGAGGAGAGGACAAAAATGGAATCCAGAGAGAGGTGAGAACAGAAGGACATCAAGAGAGAGGAGAGGACAGAAGGGCATCCAGAGAGAAGAGATTACAGAGAGGCAGCCAGAGAGAGAAGAGGACAAAAAGGGAATCCAGAGAGAGGAGAGAACAGAGGGACATCAAGAGAGAGGAGAGGACAGAAGGGCATCCTGAGAGAGGAGAGGAAAGAAGGGCATCCAGAGAGAGGAGAGTGAAGAAGGTCATCCAGAGAGAGGAAAAGACAGAAGGGCATCCAGAGAGAGGAGAAGACAGAAGTACATCCAGTGAGAGGAGAGAACAGTAGGTAATCCAGAGAGGAGAAGACAGAAGGGAATCTAGAGTGAGGAAAGAATTGTAGGGCATCCAGAGAGAGGAGAAGACAGAAGGGCATCGGAAAAGAGCAGAAGACACAAGGGCGTCCAGAGAGAGGAGATTCCAGAAGGGCATCCAGAGAGAGGAGAAGACAAAAAGGGAATCCAGAGAGAGGAGGGAACTGAAGGGCATCCAGAGAGAGGAGAAGACAGAAGGGCATCTAGAGATAGGAGAGGACAGAATGGCATCCAGGGAGAGTAGAAGACAGAAGTGCATCCGGAGAGAGGAAAGAACAGAAGGACATTCAGAATGAGGAGAGAATAGAAGGGCATCCTTAAGAAGGAGAAGACAGAAGAGAATCCAGAGAGAGGAGAGAACAGAAGGGCATTCGTAGAGAGGCGAAGACAGAAGGGCATCCAGAGAGGAGAGGACAGAAAAGCATCTGGAAAGAGAAGAGAACAGAAGGGCATTGAGAGAGAAGAGGACACAAGGGCATCCAGAGAGAGGAGAGAAAAGAAGGGCATCCAGAGAGAGTAGAGAACAGAAGGGTATCCATGAAGAGGAGAGGACAAATGGGCATCCAGAGAGAGGAGACAACAGAAAGGCATCCAGAGAGAGGAGAGGACATAAGGACATCCCGATAGATGAGAGAACATTAGAGAATCCAGAAAGAGGAGAGAACAAAAGGCCATGCAGAGAGAGCAGAAGACTGAAGGACATCCAGATAGAGAAGAGGACTGAAGGACATCCGGAGAGAGAAGAAGACAGAAGGCCATCCAGAGAGAAGAGAGTACAGAAGGGCATCCAGAGGGAGGAGAAAACAGAACGGATCCAGAGAGAGGAGAGAACAGAAGCGCATCCAATGAAAGGAGAGAACAGAATGGCATCTAGAGAGAAGAGAAGACAGAAGGATATCCAGAGTGATTACAGAAGGGATCCAGAGAGAGGGGAGAACAGAAAACTTTCCAGAGAGAGGAGAAGACAGAAGTGCATCCAGGGAGAGTAGAGAATACAACTGTATCCAGAGAGCGTAGAAGACAGAAGAGCATCCAGAGAGAGGAGAGAACATAAGGGCATTGAGAAAAAATGGAGGACAGAAGGGCATGTAGAGAGAGCAGAGAACAGAAGTTATCCAGAAAGAGAAGAAGAAAGAAGGGAATCGGGAGATAGGAGAAGACAAAAGGTCTTCCAGAGATAGGAGGGGACAGAATGGCCTCCAGAGAGAAGAGAGAAAAGAAGGGCATCCAGAGAGAGGAGAGGTCAGAAGGGCATCCACAGAAAAGAGTAAAGAAGGCCATACAGATAGAGTAGAAGACAGAAGGGCATCTAGATAGAGGAGAGAACAGAAAGGCATCTAGAGAGAGGAGAGGTCAGAAGGGCATCCACAGAAAAGAGTAAAGAAGGCCATACAGATAGAGGAGAAGACAGAAGGGCATCTAGATAGAGTAGAGAACAGAAAGGCATATATAGAGAGGAGAGAACAGAAGGGCATCCAGAGAAGGAGAAGACAGAGCGAATCCAGAGAGGGGAGAGAACAGAATGGCATTCGGAGAGAGTAGAGAACACAATGGCATCAGGAGAGTGGAGAAGACAGAAGGTCATCCAGAGAGAGGAGAGAACCGAAGGGCATCCAGGGACAGGAGAGAGCAGAAGGGCATCCAGAGAGAGGAGGATACAGAATGGCATCTGGAGAGAGGAGAGAACAGATGGGCATCCAGAAGGAAGAGAGTACAGAACGGCATCAAGAGAGAGGAAAAGGCAGAAGGGAATCCAGATAGAGGATAGAACAGAAGGGCATACAGTGAGAGGAGAGAGGAGAAGGGCATCCAGAGAGAGGAGAAGACAATAGAGCATCTGGAGAGAGGAGAGAACAGAAGGGCATCCAGAGACAGGAGAGAACAGAAGGGCATCCGGAGAGAGGAGAGAAGAGAAGGGCATCCAGATAGAGGAGAGTACAGAAGGGCATCCGGAGAGAGGAGAAGACAGAAGGGCATCCAGAGAGAGGAGGAGACAGAATTTCCTCCAGAGAAAAGACAGAGCAGAAGGGTATCCAGAGAGAGGAGAGAACAAAGGCATACAGAGAGAGAAGAAGACAGAAGGGCATCCAGAGAGAGGAGGAGACAGAATTTCCTCCAGAGAGAAGACAGAGCAGAAGGGCTTCCAGAGAGAGGAGAGGAAAGAAGGGCATTCACATAAAATAGATAGAGGAGAGAACAGAAGGGCATCCAGAAAGAGGAGAGAACAGAAGGGCATCCATAGAAGGGAAGACAGAAGCGAATCCAGAAAGAGGAGAGAACAGATGGGCATCCAGAGAGAGGAGAAGACAGAAGGGAAGCTGGAGATCAAGAGAACAAAAGGGCATAGGGAGAGAGAAGAAGACAAAAGGGCATCCAGAGAGGGGAGAGTACAGAAGGGCATCCAGAGGTAGGATAAAACAGAAGGGCTTCCAGAGAGAGGAGAGGGAAGAAGGGCATCCCGTGAGAGGAGAGAACAAGGGACATCCAGAGAGAGGAGAAGACAGAAGGGCATCTAGAGAGAGGAGGAGACAGAATTTCCTCCAGAGAGAAGACAGAGCAGAAGGTCATCCAGAGAGAGGAGATGAAAGATGGGCATTCATATAAAATAGTACAGAAAGCCATACAGAGAAGAGGAGAAGACAAAAGGGCATCTAGATAGAGGAGAGAACAGAAGGGCATCCAGAGAAGGAGAAGACAGAATCCAGTCCAGAGAGAGGAGAGAACAGAAGGGCTTCCAGAGAGAGTAGAGGACAGAAGAGCATCCAGAGAGAGAGGAGAGGACAGAAGGGCATCCAGAGAGAGGAGATAACATAAGGGCACCCAGAGAGAGGAGAGAGCAGAAGGGCCTCAAGAAAGAGGAGAAGACAGAAGGGAATCCGGAGAGAGGAGAGAACAAATGGGCATCCAGAGAGAAGAGAAATAAAAGGGAAGCTGGACATAGAGAGAACAGAAGGGCATAGGGAGAGAGAAGAAGACAGAAGGGCATCCAGAGAGAGGAGAGAACAGAAGGGCATCCATAAATAGGAGAAGAGAGGAGGCATCCAGATGGAGAAGAGGACAGGACCGATGGGCATCCTGAGAAAGGAGAGGAAAGAAGGGCATTCAGGGAGAGAAGAGAACAGAAGTTCATCCATGGTGAGGAGAGGACAGAATAGCCTCCAGAATAAAGAGAGAAAAGAACGGCATCCAGCGAGAGGAGAGGTCACAAGGGCATCCACAGAAAAGAGTAAAGAAGGCCATACAGATAGAAGAGAAGACAGAAGGGCACCTAGATAGAGGATAGAACAGAAGGACATCTAGAGAGAGGAGAGAACAGAAGGGCACCCAGAGAGAAGAGAGAACAGAAGGGCATCCAGATAGAAGAGAGTACAGAAGAGCATCAAGCGAGAGGAGAAGACAGAAGGGAATCCAGAGAGAGGAGGAGACAGAATTTCCTCCAGAGAGAAGACAGAGCAGAAGGGAATCCAGAGAGAGGAGAGGAAAGAAAGGCATTCACATAAAATAGTACAGAAGCCATACAGAGAGAGGAGAAGACAGAAGTGCATCTAGATAGAGGAGAGAAAAGAAGGGCATCCAGAAAGAGGAGAGAACAGAAGGGCATCCAGAGAAGTGAAGACAGAAGCGAATCCAGAGGGAGGAGAGAACAGATGGGCATCCAGAGAGAGGAGAAGACATGACGGGAAGCTGGAGATTGAGAGAACATAAGGGCATAGGGAGAGAGAAGAAGACAGAAGGGCATCCAGAGAGGGGAGAGTACAGAATGGCATCCAGAGGGAGCATAAAACAGAAGAGCTTCCAGAGAGAGGAGAGGGAAGAAGAGCAACCCGTGAGACGAGAGAACAAAGGGCACCCAGAGAGAGGAGATGACAGAAGGGCATCCAGAGAGAGGAGGAGACAGAATTTCCTCCAGAGAGAAGACAGAGCAGAAGGGCATCCAGAGAGAGGAGAGGAAAGAAGGGCATCCACATAAAATAGTACAGAAGGCCATACATAGAGAGGAGAAGACAGGAGGGCATCTAGATAGAGGAGAAAATGGAAGGGCATCCAGAAAGAGGAGAGAACAAAAGGGCATCCAGAGAAGGAGAAGACAGAGCGAATCCAAAGAGAGGAGACTATAAAATGGCATCCAGAGAAAGAGGAAGACAGAAGGGAATCCAGAGAGAGGAGAGAACAGAAGGGCATCCAGAGAGAGGAGAAAATAGAAGTGTATCCAGAGAGATGACAAGACAGAAGGGTAGCCGGTGAGACAAGAGAACAGAATGGCATAGGGAGAGAGGAGAAGACAGAAGGGAATGCAGAGAAAGGAGAAGACAGAAGGGCATCCGAAAGAGGAAAGAACTGAAGGGCATCCAGAGAGACGAGAATACAGAAGGGAAGCCGGTGAAACGAGTGAAAAGAAGGGCATAGCGAGAGAGGAAGAAGACAGAAGGGAATCCATAGAGAGGAGAGGACAGAAGGGCATCCAGAGGGAGGAGAAGACAGAATGGCATCCAGAGAGAGGAGGGGGAAGAAGGGCATCCCGAGAGAGGAGAGAACAAAGGGCATCCAGAGAGAGGAGAATACAGAAGGGCATCCAGAGAGAGAAGAGAACAGAAGCACATTCGGAGAGAGGAAAATACAGAAGGGCATCCAGAGAGAGGAGAGAACAGAAGGGCATCCAGAGAGAGGAGAGAGCAGAAGGGCATCCAGAGAGAGGAGAAGACAGATGGGCATCCAGAGAGAGTAGAGGACACAAGGGCATCCAGAGAGAGGAGAGAACAGAAGAGCATCCAGAGAGAGGAGAAAACACAAGGACGTCCAAAGAGAGGAGAGAAGAGAATGGCATCCGTCAATAGAAGAGAGGAGGCATCCAGATATAGAAGAGGACCGACGGGCATCCTGAGAGAGGAGAGGACAGAAGGGCATTCAGGGAGAGAAGAGAACAGAAGGGCATCCAGAGAGAGGAGAAGACAGAATGGCATCAGGAGATAGAGAAGACAGATGGGCATCCAGAGAAAGGAAGAGACAGAATTTCCTCCGGAGAGAAGACAGAGCAGAAGGGCATGCAGAGAGAAGAGAGGAAAGAAGGGCATCCAGATAAAATAGTACAGAAGACCATACAGAGAGAGAAGAAAACAGAAGGGCATCTAGATAGAGGAGAGAACAGAAGGGTAACCAGAAAGAGGAGAGAACAAAAGGGCATCCAGAGAAGGCGAAAACAGAGCGAATCCAGAGAGGGGAGAGAAAAGAAGGGCATTTGGAGAGATGATAGAGCAGAAGGGCATCGGGAGAGAGGAGATGACAGAAGGTCATCCAGAGAGAGGAGAGAACAGAAAGGCATCCATAGAGAGGAGAGAACAGAAAGGCATCCATAGAGAGGAGAAGACAGAAGGTCATCCAGAGAGACGAGAGGATAAAACGGCATCCTGAGAGAGAAGAATACAGAAGGGAATCCAGAGAGAGGAGAGGACAGAAGAACATCCAGAGAGAGGAGAGAGTAGAAGGGCATCCAGAGAGAGGAGAAGACAGAAGGGCGTCCAGAGAGAGGAGAGAACAGAAGGGCATCCAGAATGAGGAGAGAACAGAAGGGCATCCATAGAGAGGAGAGAACAGAAGGGCATCCAAAAAAAGGAGATGACAGAATGGCATCCAAAGAGAGGAGAAGATAGAAGGGAATCCAGAGAGAGGAGAATAGAGAAGGCATCCGGAGAGCGAAGAGAACAGAATGGCATTCAGAGAGAGGAGAGAGCAGAAGGGCATCCAGAGAGAGGAGAGGACAGATGGGAATCCAGAGAGAGGAGAGGACAGAAGGGCATCCACAGAGAGGACAGAACAGAAGGGCATCCAGAGAGAGGAGAAAACAGAAGGGCGTCCAGAGAGAGGAGAGTACAGAAGGGTATCCATAAATAGGAGAAGAGAGGAGGCATCCAGATAAAGAAGAGGACCGATGAGCATCCTGATAGAGGAGAGGACAGAAGGGCATTCAGGGAGAGAAGAGAACAGAAGGACATCCAGAAAGAGAAGAGGACAGAAGGGTATCTAGAGAGAGTAGAGAATAGAAGGGCATCCAGAAAGAAGAGAAGACAAAAGGGCATCAGTAGATAGGAGAAGACACAAGGGCATCCAGAGAAAGCAGGAGACAGAATTTCCTCCAGAGAGAAGACAGAGCAGAAGGGCATGCAGAGAGAGGAGAGGAAAGAAGGGCATCCACATAAAATAGTACAGAAGGCCATACAGAGAGAGGAGAAGACAGAAGGGCATCTAGATAGAGGAGAGAACAGAAGGGCATACAGAAAGAGGAGAGAACAGAAGGGCATCAAGAGAGAGGAGAAGACAGAAGGGAATCCAGAGAGAGGAGAGAGCAGAAGGGCATGTAGAGATAGCAGAGAACAGAAGGGTATCCAGAAAGAGGAGAAGACAGAATCACATCGGGAGATATGGGAAGACAGAAGGGCTTCCAGAGAGAGGAGAGGACAGAATGGCCTCCAGAGAGAAGAGAGAAAAGAATGGCATCCAGAGAGAGGAGAGGTCAGAAGGGTATCCACAGAAAAGAGTAAAGAAGGCCATACAGAGAGAGGAGAAGACAGAAGGTCATCTAGATAAAGGAGAGAACAGAAGGGCATTCAGAGAAAGGAGAGAAAAGAAGGGCATCAGGAGAGAGGTGAAGACAGAAGGTCATGCAGAGAGAGGAGAGAACAGAAGTGCATCCAGAGAGAGGACGTAGTGAGCCGCTGTGGCTGCACACGTGCGTTTTTCCAACATGGTGCTGGCCACATGTTTCCCCAGCAATAAACAATCATTCTGCGCAGCTGCTAGGCAGAAAGAGCGCCAAGCCACTGGCCTATCCCGAGGCGTAATATTGGGTAGTGAGCAAGCAGCCATTCAGGAGTGAATACGTCACTCTAGGGTGTATTTTAAGGGACCCTCTTCCGGTTTCTTGCGTCTTTGTCTTTCCGCTTTATTGTGTGCAGTAGTAAAAAGTTCCTCGTGGCAGTAAACCCGACTATCGCCTCCTGTCCTTATTCGCGGGCGAAAAGGGATTTAGGGGGCGCGCGTTACATCTTGTGCCGAGAAACCCGGGAAATTTTAAGGCGCTGCGGGAGACCACCCAAGTCTTGGGAACGGGTTAAAAACTACGGGAACGCGAGGTCCATCGTGGAAGGTATGCTTGGCGTGGAGACCTTTGTTGCCACCGAATTTTCATTCACTGCCGCTGCTGTAGTAGCTGGCCTTGTGTGGTTTTCGTTGGCAGTCTATTTTTGTTGTGAGGAACTAGCTCGAGGCACAGCTAATAGGAGTGGAGAGGTTTCAAAAAAGGTCTGCTCTAAGCTATCATAACCAGGATGTGGCAACAGGTGCTCAGCCATAGGGTTGGGAAAAGAGAAACAGATGAAGAAGTCTGGAGAGAGACTGGCCAGAGAGTTTGGTTATAGGAAAGAATGTTCAGGAGGGATACAGGCCACTGCAGGGCCTGTTAAAGCTAGGAAACCTTCACCGGCTGGTGAAGAGAAGCGGGAACCCCCGCACCCAATTAAGGAGCCTGCTTCCATACACCTTAGCAGCTCCGAGGAAGATCTAACACAAGGAGAGGAAGAGGGCCTGGGGCAGGAACCAGCGGCCTGTACTAAGGCTGGCGGTTCCAAAGTAAGACTAAGAAAGCCTTTGAATTCCTCAGCCCCACCCTTGCCTCCGACTTATGATTCGGGCGGAGACCCTAATTCATTCCTTAGCCCGGCAGATCAGAGGCAGCTACAGCTTCCATTTCCGGTCTTTGAAGTGGCAGAAGGCGCCCGCGTTTATGCTCCCGTAGATTATAGACAGGTCAAAGAATTAGCGGAAGCAGTGCGCGCATATGGAATTGGAGCTAACTTTACTGTAGCCCAAGTAGAGAGGTTAGCTACAGCCGCCATGACTCCAGGAGATTGGCAGAACACGGTGAAGCCGGTACTTAACAATATGGGCCAATACCTAGAGTGGAAGGCCTTGTGGCATGAGGCGTTACAAGCACAAGCTAGGATTAATGCAAATACTGAGGGACAGGAATTATGGACTTTTGATATGCTAGCGGGAGTTGGCGTACACGCGAATGACCAGACCGCTCATCCTTGGCAGGTCTACGCGCAGACAGCAGCAGCTTCGATAAAGGCGTGGAAGTCCCTCCCTAGGAAGGAAGGCAGTAACCTTTATTTGTCCAAGATAATACAGACAGCTAATGAGTCGTTCTCTGACTTTGTGGCGCGGATGACCGAGGCAGCGGGTAGAATCTTTGGGGATCCAGAACAGTCGATGCCGCTAATAGAACAGATGGTTTTTGAAAACGCCACGGCGGAATGCCGCGCCGCTATTGCGCCACGGAGAGCTAAGGGGTTACAAGATTGGTTAAGAGTGTGCCGAGGATTGGGAGGTCCTCTTACTAACGCAGGGCTCGCGGCGGCAAACTTAGAAATGGCGGCAATGCTGCTTAAGGGTCAGAATCGTGGAACCTTCCCTTCAAAACATATGGCCCGGTGCTATGCCTGTGGGAAGGCCGGACATAGAAAAAGGGAGTGCCCAAATAATCAAATACCAACGAAACTGAGCACTAGGTGTGGAAAAGGCTATCATTTGGCTCAAAATTGCCGTTCTATTAGGGATATAAAAGGTCAAATTCTCCCCCCAAATCTGTCAGCCATTAAGGAGGAAAATTTTTCAAAAAACGGATATGCGGGCCCGAGATCCCAGGGCCCCAAAAGATATGGGACACTGCAGAACACTCAGGAGACTCTGTTCGCTGCAGATCCACAAGGGGTTCCGCAGGACTGGACCTGTGCTCCACCTCCCGAGTCTTATTAATGCCACACATGGGGGTGCAGCCGATCCCGGTCGATTACAGAGGCCCCCTGCCAGAGAGAAGCGTTGGTCTTATATTAGGCCGTTCCTCTCTCACCTTAAAAGGGCTTGTGGTACACCCCGGTGTAATAGATCAGGATTATACTGGAGAACTTCAAGTTCTCTGTTCTAGCCCACAAGGTGTATTCTCTATCTCCCCTGGAGATAGGATCGCTCAATTGATTGTTCTTCCAAGCTTACATGATTGTTTTCCATCCACTGAGAAGCTTAGAGGTTCTCAGGGGCTTGGTTCCTCAGGAACTGACTTCGCTCATCTGGTGGTTGATTTTAAAACTAGACCCACCTTACAGTTAGCAATAGAGGGGAAGAAATTTACCGGAATTCTGGACTTAGGAGCGGATAAAAGTATCATTTCCGCTAATTGGTGGCCTAAGGCATGGCCTGTAGAGAAATCATCTCACTCCCTACAAGGATTGGGATATGAAGCCAGCCCTGCAGTCAGCTCCCGCTCGTTGACTTGGAAGGCAGCAGAGGGTCAGACAGGAAGTTTTATAACTTATGTGCTTCCCCTCCCCGTCAACCTCTGGGGAAGGGACATTTTACAGGGCCTAGGGCTAGTTCTGACCAGTGAATACTCCCCACAAGCTGTAAACATTATGAAAAGCATGGGATTTAAAGAAGGGAAAGGTCTTGGCAGGAACGAACAAGGAAGGTTAGATCCTGTCTCACAAGAATCAAACGCAGGAAGGCAAGGACTGGGTTTTTCCTAGCTGCCACTGAGGGCTCTATACCCATACCCTGGCTCACAGAGGAGGCCGTCTGGGTACCTCAGTGGTCATTATCCTCTGAGAAATTGGAAGCTGCTACAAAACTAATTAAAGAACAAGTGCAGCTCGGTCATTTAGAACCTTCTACCTCCCCCTGGAATACACCTATATTTGTTATTAAAAAAAATCCGGGAAGTGGAGGCTTTTACATAATTTAAGAGCGGTCAATGCACAGATGCGACTATTTGGCTCTGTGCAACGAGGTTTGCCTCTACTCTCTGCCTTGCCTAAGCAGTGGAAAATTATAATTATAGATATTAAAGATTGTGTTTTCTCTATTCCCTTATGTCCACAAGATAGGCCAAGATTTGCATTTACATTACCTACTGTTAATCATTTTGAGCCTGATAAGAGATATCAGTGGAAAGTCCTGCCTCAGGGCATGGCCAACAGCCCTACCTACCATATGTCAGCTGTATGTTCAAATGGCCCTCGAGCCAATTAAGAAGCAATTTCCTTCGCTGTTGCTGGCTCATTATACAGATGATATTATTATGTGTCATAAGGATTTAGGTACTTTACAGACCTCATACCCCTTATTATTAAAAACCTTAGAACAGTGGGGTCTACATGTTGCTACTGAGAAAGTTCAATTTTTAGAGATTGGTTCCTTTTTAGGGACAGTTATCTATCCAGAAAAGATAATTCCTCAGAAATTGGAGATTCGTAGAGACCATTTACATACTTTAAATGATTTTCAGAAATTATTAGGTGATATAAATTGGTTAAGACCGTTTTTTAAAAATTCCCTCGGCCGAGCTGAAACCTTTATTTGATATTTTAGAAGGAGATGCTCATATTTCCTCACCAAGGGCCTTAACACCAGCTGCGAGCCGTGCTCTGCAAGTAGTAGAAAATGCTTTGCAAGACGCCCAGTTGAAACGCATAGATGAAACCAAAACCTTTGACTTATGTGTTTTTAAAACTAGACACTTACCAACTGCTGTATTATGGCAGGAGGGGCCCTTGTTATGGGTCCACCCTAATGCGTCTCCTGCAAAGATCATTGAAAGGTATCCAGATGCAGTTGCTCAGCTTGCCCTTCAAGGGCTAAAAGCGGCTATTACTCATTTTGGAAGAGAGCCTAAGGTTTTAATAGTGCCTTATACTGCTCATCAAGTCCAAATATTAACGGCGACCTCTGATGTGTGGGCAGTGCTGGTTACTTCCTTCAATGGTCAAATAGATAATCATTATCCTAAGCATCCCATCTTACAATTTGCTTTAACTCAAGCTATCATATTTCCATGTATTGTGTCTCAGGAGCCGCTCCCAGATGGAATGGTAGTTTATACGGATGGGTCAAAAACAGGAATAGGTGCCTATGTGGTTAATGATAAAGTTACATCCAAACAATATCATGAAACCTCACCTCAAATTGTGGAATGCTTAGTGGTGTCAGAGGTTCTGGAAATCTTTCCAGGTCCCTTAAATATTGTTTCAGATTCCTTCTATGTGGTTAATGCAGTAAAAGCATTGGAAGTTGCTGGGTTAATTAAGACATCCAGCAGACTTGTAGAAGTCTTTCAAAAGATTCAGCTTACCCTGGCTAAGCATAGATCCCCGGTCTTTATAACTCATATTAGGGCTCACTCAGGCTTACCGGGACCTATGACCCGTGGTAATGACCTGGCAGATCGAGCCACAAGGTTAATTGCAATTGCCCTTTCGCCAAGGTTAGATTTGGCTAAAGCTTTTCACAAAAGGTTTCATGTGACAGCTAAGACATTAAGATGTCGATTTAACATCTCTAGAAGGGAGGCCAGAGATATTGTTACTCAATGCCAAAACTGCTGTCAATTCCTACCTGTTCCCCATACAGGAGTTAACCCTCGGGGAATCAGGCCCTTACAAATCTGGCAAATGGATGTTACCCACATCCCATCCTTTGGTAAATTACAATATTTGCATGTTTCTATTGATACTTGTTCTGGAGTTATATTTGCCTCTCCTTTGACCGGAGAAAAGGCGGCCCATGTTATTCAACATTGCCTCGAAGCTTGGAGTGCTTGGGGAAAGCCTAAAATCCTTAAAACGGACAATGGGCCAGCCTACACTTCTCAAAAATTTAAACAATTTTGTCGCCATATGGAAGTGACACACCTGACGGGTCTTCCTTATAACCCCCAGGGACAGGGCATCATTGAGCGTGCTCACCGCACCCTTAAAACTTATTTGATAAAACAAAAGGGAGAAGTTGAGGAAGCTCTGCCCACGGTGCCACGAGCTACTATTTCTCTGGCACTTTTTACCCTCAACTTTCTGAATTTGGACAGTCAGGGCAATACAGCGGCTGATCGACATTGCCTGGAACCAACTAGGCCAAAATAAATGGTAAAATGGAAAGATGTTTTGACTGGTCTATGGAAAGGCCCGGATCCTATTTTAATAAGATCCTGGGGAGCGGTCTGTGTGTTTCCACAGGGGGAAGACAATCCATTTTGGCTGCCAGAGCGACTGACGTGGCGACTTGCGGTTCCTGAAAAAGACCCCCCCGAAGGATTCATCTGCAGACGCTCTCAGCTCCCATTTGGACTCTCCAAAATCGGGTTCCTAGTATATACAGTAAATTTAGATGGTTAACCTATCTGCTTCTCAAAAACCTATGCCCTTGCCTTCTTAAAAGGCGTTGCTGCTGCTAACTTGTACCAATGTAACTCGCTTTATATTACAGTGCTGGTCTGCTTTTCTATAAGCAGGTCTAATAGCCAGTTTACCACTCTGATCCCTATCCCCGTTCAGACGTCTGAGACCTTGATTTTATCCTGACAAGAAAGGAGATTCTAATATAACTGCAGCCCTTATCGCTGCTATTACCATCCCTACAAATTGCAGCTGTAACAGCTGACTCAGACATGGTTAATCAAATCACAGCAGCTACTGTTGCTAATCAAATTTCAGAAAAAACCTCTGAGGCTTTTGACCCTCCCACAGAAAGTGGATGTGTTGGTCAATCAGAGAGTTTATTCGCTCCAAGCACATTTGATACAGCTCGCAGATGTGGCTCAAATGAGCTGTGTCTCAATGACCCCATATCCAGGTATTTCACCTCTGAGATTTGTGAATGATACATTTATTTAAAGCCATAATCTTTCTGCTTACTTAAAAGGAAAGTGGAATGGGAAGTTGGACCAGATACAGCCGTGATTACAAGCTCGGATTTCCAGCGGATGAAACCTGCTGCCCGTGGAGATTTTACTTCTTAAAAATAAATTTCTTCTGCCCTTTCTTTCTTTCTTTCTTTCTTTCTTTCTTTCTTTCTTTCTTTCTTTCTTTCTTTCCAAAGAGCCAGAATAGGCCTGCGTGATACACTTCTAGGATGTGAACTAGTATTCATAGATGGATGGTTTGTAAGCTCAAGCCCAGCAAAAACATGACAAGGTAGCTCTAAGCCTAAGCACACGCAGCCTTGGGGCAAGCATCCTCCCTGAAATTTGATGATCTAGGCTAGAAATAGCCTATGACAGAGACCCTCTCAGTCTATGCACACCAGGGGTTTGGCCCATTGCACTGGGGTAGATGAGAGGTCTTGTCCACTCAGCCCTTGCCTAAATAACCGGTACCTGAGCAGTTAGAGGTGTTTGCGAGTGGGTACTCGACAGGGAATGTTCCACGAGTGTGGATAGATTTCCCGAAAGCATGCCTGATTGCACAAAGGTTTGATGCCAATTACCTCCTCCTGGTGGCGCCCCAGGATAGAGGCTTCCTTTCCCCGTCAAAAGGTATCGAGATTGGGTATGGGAATTAAACCCATTAAAATATCTCATTTTGCACAGGGGATCAGGCCTCTGCTTTCCCTCACTGAGTTGGTGCTGTGTTCAATGGGCAAAAGGCTGTTTTATATTAATAATTTAAACAGGGAGAGATGTAGTGAGCCGCTGTGGCTGCACACGTGCGTTTTTCCAACATGGCGCTGGCCACATGTTTCTCCAGCAATAAACAATCATTCTGCGCAGCTGCTAGGCAGAAAGAGCGCCAAGCCACTGGCCTATCCCGAGGCGTAATATTGGGTAGTGAGCAAGCAGCCACTCAGGAGTGAATACGTCACTCTAGGGTGTATTTAAGGGACCCTCTTCCGGTTTCTTGCGTCTTTCCGCTTTATCGTGTGCAGTAGTAAAAAGTTCCTCGTGGCAGTAAACCCGACTATCGCCTCCTGTCTTTATTCGCGGGCGAAAAGGGATTTAGGGGGCGCGCGTTACAAGAGGAGAAGACAGAAGAGTATCCAGAGAGAGGAGAAGATAGAACAGCATACAGAGAGAGTTGAAGGCAAAAGGGAATCCAGAGAGAGAAATGTACAGAAGGGCATCCAGAGACAGGAGAATGCAGAAAGGCATATAGAAAGAGAAGAAGACAGAAGGGCATCTGAAAAGAGGAGAGAACAGAATGGCATCCAGAGAGAAGAAAACAGAAGGGCATCCAGAGAGAAGAGAGGACAGAATGGCATCTGTATAGAAGAGAGAACAGAATGGTATCTAGAAAGAGGAGAGAACAGAAGGGCATCCAGAGAGAGAAGACAGAAGGGCATTCAGATTGAGGAAAGAGCAAAAGGGAATCCAGAGAGAGGAGAAGACAGAAGGGCATACAGAGAGAGGAGAGGACAGATGGCCATCCAGAGAGAGGAGAAGACAGAAGGGCATCCAGAGAGAGGAGAGGACAGAATTGTATCCAGTGAGACGAGAGAACAGAAGGGAATCTAGAGAGAGGAGAAGTCAGAAGGGTATCCAGAGTGAGGAGAAAATTGTCAGGCATCCAGATAAAGGAGAAGACAGAAGGGCATCTAGAGAGAAAAGAACAGTAAAGAATCCAGAAAGAGCAGAGGACAAAAGGGCATCCCGAGAGAGGAGAGAATAGAAGGGCATCCAGTGAGAGGAGAAGGCAGAAGGGCATCTGGAGAGAGTAGAAGACAGAAGGGCATCCCGAGAGAGTTGAGAACAGAAAGGCATCCAGAGAGATGAGAGAACAGAAGAGAATCCAGAAAGAGGAGAGAAAAGAAGGGCATCCAGAGAGAGCAGAATACTGAAGGACATCCAGAGAACGAAGAGGACAGAAGTGCATCCAGAGACAGGAGAAGACAGAAGGGTATCCAGGATGAGGAGAGAATTGAAGGGCATCCAGAGAGAGGAGAAGACAGAAGGGCTTCTAAAGAGAAGAGAGAATAGAAGGGCATCTGCAAAGAGGAGAAGAGAGAAGGCATCCAGTTGGAAAAGTGGACAGATGGGTATCCAGAGAGACTAGAGGACAGAAGGGCATCCAGAGAGAAGAGAGGACAGAATGGCATCTGGATAGAGGAGAGAACAGAATGGTGTCAACAAAGAGGAGAAGACAGAAGGGCATCCAGAGAGAGGAGAAGACAGAAGGGCATACAGAGGGAGAAGAGGACAGATGGCCATCCAGAGAGAGGAGAGAACAGAAAGCCATCCAGAGTGAGCAGAAGGCAGAAGGGCATCCGGAGAGAGGAGAGAACAGAAGGGCATCCAGAAAGAGTAGAGGACAGAAGGGCATACAGAGAGAGGAGAGAGCAGAAAAACATCCAGAGAGAGGATAGAACAGAAGGACATTCGGAGAGAGGAAAAGACAGAAGGGCATCCAGAGAGAGGAGTGGACAGAAGCACATCGGAAAGAGAAGAGAACAGAAGAGCATCCAGAAAGAGGACAGGACAGAAGGGCATCTAGAGAGAGCAGAGAACACAAGGGCATCCAGAGAAACGAGAGGACTGAAAGGAATTGAGAGAGAGGAGAGGACAGAAGGGCATCTGGAGAGAAGAGAGAACAAAGGGCATCTAGAGAGAATACAGGACAGAAGTGCATCTAGAGAGTGGAGAATACAGAAAGGAATCCAGTGAGAGGAGAAGACAAAAAGGCAAATCAGAGTGAGGAGAGAGCAGAAGGGCATTCAGAGAGAGGAGAGAATAGCAGGGCATCCAGAATCAGGAGAGAACAGAACGGTATCCAGAGAGAGGAGAAGACAGAAGGGAATCCAGAGAGAGAAGAGAACAGAAGGTCATCCAGAGAGGAGAGAGCAGAAGGGCCTCCAGAGAAAGGAGAAGACAGAAGGACATCCAGAGAGAGAAGACATCAGAAGGGCATCCAGATAGAGGAGAGACCAGAAGGGCATCCACAGAGGGGAGAAGACAGAAAAGCATCTGGAGAGAGGAGAGAACAGAAGGGCATCCAGAAAGATGAGAGATCAGAAGGGCACCCAGAGAGAGGAGAAGACAGAAGAGAATCCAGAGCGAAAAAAAGACAGAAGGGCATCTGCCGAGAGGAAAAGACTGAAGGGCATCCAGAGATATGAGAGAACAGAAAGGCATCCAGAGAGAGTAGAGAACAGAAGGGTATCAAGAGAGAGGAGAGAACAAAAGGGCATCCAGAGAGAGGAAAGTACAGAAGGGCATCCAGAGAAAGGAGAAGACAGAAGGGCATCTGGAGAGGGGAGAGGACAGATTGGAATCCAGGGAGAGAAGTGAACAGAAAGGCATCCAGAAAGAGGAGGAGACAGAAGGGCATCTAGAGAGAGCAGAGAATACAAGGGCATCCAGAAAGAGGAGAAGACACAAGGGCATCCATAGAAAGCAGAGAACAGAAGGGCATCGGGAGAAAGGAGAAGACAGAATGGCATCCAGAAAGAGGAGAGGAGTGAAGGGAATCGAGAGAGAGGAGAGGACAGAAAAGCATCTGGAGCGATGTGAAAAAAGAGTGCATCCAGAGAGTATAGAGGATAGAAGGGCATCTATAGGGAGGAGAGAACAGAAGTGCATCTAGGGAGAGGATAACACAAAGAGGGAATCCAGAATGAAAAGAACCGAAATCATCCAGAGAGAGGAGAAGGGAAATCAGAAAGAGGACAGGACAGATGGGCATACAGAGAGAGGAGAGAGCAGAAGAACATTGAAAAAGAGGAGAGGACAGAAGGGCATCCAGAGACAGGAGAGAACAGAAAGGCATCCAGAGTTAGGAAAAGGCAGAGGGGCATCCGGAGAGAGGAGAGAACAGAAGGGCATCCAGAAAAAGAAGAGGACAGAAAGGCATAAAGAGAGAGGAGAGAGCAGAAGGGCACCCAGAGAGAGGAGAAGAGAGAAAGGGCATCTGGAGAGAGGAGAGAACAGAAGGGAATCCAGAATGAGGAGAGAACAGACTGGGCATCCAGAAAGAGAAGTAGACAGAAGGAAATACAGAGAGAGGAGAGAGCAGAAGGGCCTCCAGAAAGAGGAGAAGGCAGAAGGGCATCCGGAGAGAGGAGAGAACAGAAGGGCATCCAGAGTGAGGAGAGAGCAGAAAAGCATCCACAGAGATGAGAAGACAGAAGGGCAGCCAGAAAGAGGAGAGAACATAAGTGCACCCAGATAGAGGAGAAGACAGAAGGGCATCCAGAGAGAGGAGTGGAAAGAAGGGCATCGGAAAGAGAAGAGAACAGAAGGGTATCCAGAAAGAGGAGAGAACCAAAGGGCATCCAGAGAGAGAAGAGGACACAAGGGCATCCAGAGTGAGGAGAATATAGAAGGGTATCCAGAGAGAAGAGAGAACAGAAGGGTATCAAGAGAGAGAGAGGACAAAAGGGCATACAGAGAGAGGAGAGAACAGAAAGGCATCCAGTGAAAGGAGAAGACAGAAGGGCATCCAGATAAAGGAGAGTAAAAACGACATCCCAAGAGACGACAGAACAGAAGAGCATTCAGAGAAATGATGGAACATGACAGAATACGCAAATAGGAGAGAATAGAAGCCCTTCCAGAGAGAGCTGAAGACTGTAGGACATCCTGAGAGAGAAGAGGACTGAAGGGCATCCGGAGAGAGGAGAAGACAGAAGGGCATCCAGAGAGAGGAGAGGACAGAATTGTATCCAGTGAGAGGAGAGAACAGAAGGGCATCTAGGGAGAGGAGAAGTCAGAAGGGTATCCAGAGTGAGGAGAAAATTGTCAGGTATCCAGATAAAGGAGAAGACAGAAGGGCATCTAGAGAGAAGAGAACTGTAGAGAATCCAGAAAGAGCAGAGGACAGAAGGGCATCCAGAGTGAGGAGAGAAGAGAAAGGCATCCAGCGAGAGTAGAAGGCAGAAGGGCATCCGGAGAGTGTTGAGAACAGAAAGGCATCCAGAGAGAAGAGAGAACAGAAGAGAATCCAGAAAGAGGAGAGAAAAGAAGGGCATCCAGAGAGAGCAGAAGATTGAAGGACATCCAGAGAACGAAGAGGACAGAAGGCCAACCAGAGAGAGAAGAAGACAGAAGGGTATCCAGGGTGAGGAGAGAATTGAAGGGCATCCAGATAGAGGAGAAGACAGAAGGGCTTCTAGACTGAGGAGAGAACAGAAAGGCATCCAGAAAGAGGAGAAGAAAGAAGGCATCCAGATGGAGAAGTGGACAGACGGGCATCCAGAGAGAGGGAGGACAGAAGGGAATCCAGAGAGAGGAGAGAACAGAAGTGAATCCAGAGAGAGCAGAAGAAAGAAGGGCATTCAGAGAGAGGAAAGAGCAGAAGGCATCCAGAGAGAGGAGAAGACAGAAGGGAATCCAGAGAGAGGAGAGAACAGAAGGGCATCCAGAGAGAGGAGAGACCAGAAGGGCATCCAGAGAGAGGAGAAGACAGAAGGGCATCCAGAGAGAGGAAAGAAAAATAGGGAATCCAGAAAGAGGAGAGAACAGAAGTGCATACAGAGAGAGAAGACAGAAGGGCATCCAGAGAGAGGAAAGGATTGAACGGCATCCAGGGAGAGGAGAAGACAGAAAAGAATCCAGAGAGAGGAGAGAAAAAAGGGCATCCAGTGAGAGGAGAGACCAGAAGGGCATTGAGAGAGAGAGGAGAAGACAGAAGGGCATGCGGAGAGAGGATTGAACAGAAGGGCATCCGGAGAGAGGAGAGAACAGAAGGGCATCCAGAAAGAGGAGAGAACAGAAGGTCAACAAGATAGCGGAGAAGACAAAAGGGAATCCAGAGAGAGGAGTGGACAGAAGGGCATACAGAGAGAGGAGAGAGCAGAAGGGCATTCAGAGAGAGGAGAAGACAGAAGGGCATCCATAGAGAGGAGAGAACAGAAGGGCTTCCAGAATGAGGAGAGAACGGACGGGCATCCAGAGAGAGGAGATGACAGAAGGTAACACAGAGAGAGGAGAGAGCAGAAGGGCCTCCAGGAAGAGGAGAAGACAGAAGGTCATCTGGAGAGAGGACAGAACAGAAGGGCATCCAGAGAGAGGAGATGACAGAAGGGTATCCTGGGTGAGGACAGAATTGAAGGGCATCCAGAGAGAGGAGAATACAGAAGGACTTCTAGAGAGAGCAGAGAACAGAAGGGCATCCAGAAAGAGGAGAAGACAGAAGGGCATCCAGAGTCAGGTGAGGACAGATGGGCATCCACATAAAAGAGAAAAGAAGGCCATCCAGAGGGAGGAGAAGACAGAAGGGCATCCAGAGAGAGGAGAGAGCAGAAGGGCTTCCAGAGTGAGGAGAAGACAGAAGGGAATTTAAAGAGAGGAGAAAACTGAACGACATCCAGAGAGAGGTGAGGACAGAAGGTAAGAAGAGGCAGAGAGAGAAGAGGACAGACTGGGCATCCAGAGAGAGGGGAGAACAGAGGGCATCCAGGAAGAGGAGAGGACAGAAGGGCATCCAGAGAGAGGAGAGGACAAAAGAGCTTCCAGAGAGAGGAGAGAACATATGTGAATCGAGAGAGAGGACAGAACAGAAGGGCATACAAAGAGAGGAGAAGACAGAAGGGAATGCAAAGAGAGGAGAGAACAGAAGGGCATACAGAGAGAGGAGAAGACAGAAGGGCATACAGAGAGAGGAGAGGACAGATGGGCAACCAGAGAGCGGAGAGAACAGAAGGGCATCCAGAGAGAGCAGAAGACAAAAAGGAAATCCAGAGAGAAGTGAGAACAGAAGGGCATTCAGAGAGAGGGGAGGGCAGAAGGTCATTTAGAGAGAGGAGAGGACAGAAGTGCATCCAGAGAGAGGAGAAGACAAAAAGGGAATCCAGAGAGAAGTGAGAACAGAAGGACATTCAGAGAGAAGGGAGGGTAGAAGGGCATTTAGAGAGAGGAGAGGACAGAAGGGCATCCAGAGAGAGGAGAGTGCAGAAGGGCATCCAGAGAGATTAGAGGACAGAATTCCATCCAGAGAGAGGAGAGAATAGAAGCGAATCTAGAGAGAGAATAAGTCAGAAGGGTATCCAGAGTGAGGAGAAAATTGTCAGGCATCAAGAGAAAGGAGAAGACAGAAGGGCATATAGAGAAAAGAGAACAGTAGAGAATCCAGAAAGAGCAGAGGACAGAAGGGCATCCATAGTGAGGAGAGAAGAGAAAGGCATCCAGCGAGAGTAGAAGGCAGAAGGGCATCCGGAGGGAGGAGAAGACAGAAGGGCATCCCGAGAGAGTTGAGAACAGAAAGGCATCCAGAGAGAAGAGAGAACAGAAGAGAATTTAGAAAGAGGAGAGAAAAGAAGGGCATCCAGAGAGAGCAGAAGACTGAAGGACATCCAGAGAACGAAGAGGACAGAAGGCCAACCAGAGAGAGAAGAAGACAGAAGGGTATCCAGGGTGAGGAGAGAATTGAAGGGCATCAAGATAGAGGAGAAGACAGAAGGGCTTCTAGACTGAGGAGAGAACAGAAAGGCATCCAGAAAGAGGAGAAGAGAGAAGGCATCCAGATGGAGAAGAGGACAGACGAGCATCCAGAGAGAGGAGAGGACAGAAGGGCTTCCAGGGTGAAAAGAGAACAGAAGGGCATCCAGAGAGAAGAGAGGACAGAAGGGCATCTAGAGAGAGGAGAGAATAGAAGGGCATCCAGAGAGAGGGGAAGACAAAAGGGCATCCAGATAGAGAGGAGAGAACAGAAGTGAATCCAGAGAGAGTAGAAGAAAGAAGGGCATTAAGAGAGAGGAAAGAGCAGAAGGTCATCCAGAGAGAGGAGAAGACAGAAGAGAATCTAAAGAGAGGAGAGAACAGAAGGGCGTTCGGAGAGAGGAAAAGACAGAAGGTCATCCAGAGAGAGGAGTTGACAGAAGTGCATACAGAGAGAGGAGAGAGCAGAAGGGCATCCAGAGAGAGAAGAGGACAAAAGGTCATCTAGAGAGGAGAGAAGAGAAGTGAATCCAGAGAGAGGAGAGAACAGAAGGGCATCCAGAGAATGTAGAGGACAAAAGGGCATCCAGAGAGGAGAGAACTGAAGTGTATCCAGAGAGAGGAGAGAACAGAAGGGCATCCAGAGAGAGGAGATGACAGAAGGTTATCCAGGGTGAGGAGAGCATTCTAGAGAGAGGAGAGAACAGAAAGGCATCCGGAAAGAGGAGAAGAGAGAAGGCATCCAGAAGAAGAAGAGGACAGACGGGCATCCAGAGAGAGGGGAGGACAGAAGGGCATCCAGAGGGAGGAGAGAACAGAAGTGAATCCAGAGAGAGGAGAATAAAGAAGGGCATTCAGAGAGAGGAAAGAGCAGAAGGGCATCCAGAGAGAGAAGAAGACAGAAGGGAATCTAAAGACAGGAGAGAACAGAAGGGCATTCGGAGTGAAGAAAAGACAGAAGGGCATCCAGAGAGAGGAGTGGACAGAAGGGCATACAGAGAGAGTAGAGAGCAGGAGGGCATCCAGAGAGAGGAGAAGACAGAAGGGCATCCGGAGAGAGGAGAGAACAGAAGGGCTTCCAGAATGAAGAGAGAACAGATGGGCATCCAGAGAGAGGATATGACCGAAGGTAATACAGAGAGAGGAGAGAGCAGAAGGGCCTCCAGGAAGAGGAGAAGACAGAAGGGCATCTGGAGAGAGGAGAGAACAGAACGGTATCCAGAGGGAGGAGATGACAGAAAGGTATCCAGGGTGAGGAGAGAATTGAATGACATCCAGGGAGAGGAGAAGACAGAAGGACTTCTAGAGAGAGCAGAGAACAGTAGGTCATCCAGAAAGAGCAGAAGGCAGAAGGGCATCCAGAGACAGGGGAGGACAGAAAGGCATCCACATAAAAGAGAAAAGAAGGCCATCCAGATGGAGAAGACAGAAGGGAATTTAAAGAGAGGAGAAACTGAAGGGCATCCAGAGAGAGGTGAGGATAGAAGGGAAGAAGAGGCAGAGAGAGAAGAGGACAGATGGGCATCCAGAGAGAGGAGAGAGCAGAAGGTTATCCAGTAAGAGGAGAGGACAGAAGGGCAACCAGAGAGAGGAGAGGACAAAAGAACTTCCAGAGAAAATAGAGAACATAAGTGAATCGAGAGAGAGGAGAGAACAGAAGGGCATCCAAAGATAGGAGAAGACAGAAAGGTATCCAGGATGAGGAGAGAAATGAATGGCATGCAGAAAGAGGAGAACAGAGAAGGGCATACAGTGAGAGGAGAGGACAGATGGGCATCCAGAGAGAGGAGATGACACAAGGGAATATAGAGAGAGGAGAGAGCAGAAGGGCCTCCAGGAAGAGCAGAAGACAGAAGGGCATCCGGAGAGAGGAGAGAGCAGAAGGGCATCCAGATAGAGGAGATTACAGAAGGGTATCCAGGGTGAGGAGAGTATTGCAGGGCATCCAGAGAGAGGAGAAGACAGAAGGGCTTCTAGAGAGAGCAGAGAACAGAAGGGCATCCAGGAAGAGGAGAATACAGAAGGGCATCCAGAGACAGGGGAGGACAGATGTGCATCCACATAAAAGAGAACAGAAGGCCATCCAGAGGGAGGAGAAGACAGAAGGGCATCCAGAGAGAGGCGAGAGCAGAAGGGGATCCAGAGTGAGGAGAACACAGAAGGAAATTTAAAGAGAGGAGAAAACAGAAGGGCATACAGAGAGAGGTGAGTACAGAAGGGAAGAAGAGGCAGAGAGAGAAGAAGACAGACAGGCATCCAGAGAGAGGAGAGAGCAGAAGGGCATCCAGGAAGAGAAGAGGACAGAAGGGCATCCAGATAGAGGAGAGGACAAAAGAGCTTCCAGAGAGATGATAGAACAGAAGAGAATCCAGAAAGAGGCGAGAAAAGAAGGGCATCCAGAGAGAGCAGAAGACTGAAGGACATCCAGAGAACGAAGAGGACAGAAGGGCATCCAGAGAGAGGAGAAGACAGAAGGTTATCAAGGGTGAGGAGAGAATTGAAGGGCATCCAGATAGATGAGAATACAGAAGTGCTTCTAGAGAGTGGAGAGAAGAGAAGGGCATGCGGAAAGAGTAGAAGAGAGAAGGCATCCAGATGGAGAAGAAGACAGACGGGCATCCAGAGAGAGAAGGGGACAGAAGGGTATGCAGTTAGAGAAGAGAACAGAAGGGCATCCAGAGAGAAGAGAGGACAGAAGGGCATCTGGATAGAGGAGAGAACAGAAGGGCATCTAGAGAGAGAGGAGAGAACAGAAGGGCATCCAGAGAGAGGGGAGGACAGAAGGGCATCCAGAGAGAGGAGAGAACAGAAGTGAATCCAGAGAGAGGAGAAGACAGAAGGGCATTCAGAGAGAGGAAAGGGCAGAAGGGCATCCAGAGAGAGGAGAAGACAGAAGGGAATCTAAACAGAGAAGAGAATAGAAGGCCATCCAGAGAGTGAAGAAGACAGAAGGGCATACAGAAAGAGAAGAGAAAATATGGCCATCCAGAGAGAGGAGAGAGCAGAAGGTCATCCAGGAAGAGGAGAGGACAGAAGGTAATCCAGAGAGAGTAGAGGACAAATGGGCATCCAGAGAGAGGAGAGAACATCAGTGAATCCAGAGAGAGGAGAGAAAAGTAGGGCATACAGACATAGGAGAAGACAGAAAGGTATCCAGAGTGAGGAGAGAAATGAATGGCATCCAGAAAGAGGAGATCAGAGAAGGGCATACAGTGAGAGGAGAGGACAGATGGGCATCCAGAGAGAGGAGATGACACAAGGGAATACAGAGAGAGGAGAGAGAAGAAGGGCCTCCAGGTAGAGGAGAAGACAGAAGGGCATCCGGAGAGAGGAGAGAGCAGAAGGGCATCCAGATAGAGGAGATGACAGAAGGGTATCCAGGGTGAGGAGAGCATTGAAGGGCATCCAGAGAGAGGAGAAGACAGAAGGGCTTCTAGAGAGAGCAGAGAACAGAAGGGCATCCAGGAAGAGGAGAATACAGAAGGGCATCCTGAGACAGGAAAGGACAGATGTGTATCCACATAAAAGAGAACAGAAGGCCATCAAGAGGGAGGAGAAGACAGAAGGGCATCCAGAGAGAGGCGAGAGCAGAAGGGGATCCAGAGTGAGGAGAACACAGAAGGAAATTTAAAGAGAGGAGAAAACAGAAGGGCATACAGAGAGAGGTGAGTACAGAAGGGAAGAAGAGGCAGAGAGAGAAGAAGACAGACGGGCATCCAGAGAGAGGAGAGAGCAGAAGGACATCCAGGAAGAGAAGAGGACAGAAAGGCATCCAGATAGAGGAGAGGACAAAAGAGCTTCCAGAGAGATGATAGAACAGAAGAGAATCCAGAAAGAGGCGAGAAAAGAAGGGCATCCAGAGAGAGCAGAAGACTGAAGGACATCCAGAGAACGAAGGGGACAGAAGGGCATCCAGAGAGAGGAGAAGACAGAAGGTTATCAAGGGTGAGTAGAGAATTGAAGGGCATCCAGATAGATGAGAATACAGAAGTGCTTCTAGAGAGTGGAGAGAAGAGAAGGCATGCGGAAAGAGGAGAAGAGAGAAGGCATCCAGATGGAGAAGAGGACAGACGGGCATCCAGAGAGAGAAGAGGACAGAAGGGTATCCAGTTTTAGAAGAGAACAGAAGGGCATCCAGAGAGAAGAGAGGACAGAAGGGCATCTGGATAGAGGAGAGAACAGAAAGGCATCTAGAGAGAGAGGAGAGAACAGAAGGGCATCCAGAGAGAGGAGAGAACAGAAGTGAATCCAGAGAGGGAAGACAGAAGGGCATTCAGAGAGAGGAAAGGGCAGAAGGGCATCCAGAGAGAGGAGAAGACAGAAGGGCATCCAGAGAGAGGAGAAATCAGAACAGCATACATGGAGAGGAGTGTTCAGAAGGGCATCCAGAGAGAGGAGAAGACAGAAACACATCCCCAGATAGGAAAGAACTGAAGGGCATCCAGAGAGCAGAGAAAACAGAAGGGCATCCAGAGAGAGGAGAGAACATAATGGCATCAGAGAGATGAGAGGACAGAAGTTCATGTAGAGAGGAGAGAACAAATGAGCATCCAGAGAGAGGAGAGAAGAGAAGGGCATCCAGAGAGATTAGAAGAGAGAAGGGCATGCAGAGAGAGGAGAGGAGAGAAGGGCATCATGAGACATTAGAGTACAGAAGGGCATCCAGAGGGAGGAGAAAACAGAAGGGCATCTAGAGTGAGAAGAAAACAGAAGGGCATCCAGAGAGAGGGGAGGACAGAAGGGCATCTAGAGAGAGGAGAGAACAGAAGTGAATCCAGAGAGAGTAGAAGACAGAAGGGCATTAAGAGAGAGGATAGAGCAGAAGGGCATCCAGGGCCAAGAGAGGACAGAAGGGCATCCAGAGACAGGGAGGACAGAAGGGCATCCATAGAAAAGAGAACAGAAGGCCATTCAGTGGGAGGAGAAGACAGAAGTGCATCTAGACAGTGGAGAGAACAGAAGGGCATCTAGAGAGAGGAGAGAACAGAAGGGCATACAAAGAGAGGGGAGGACTGATTGGCATACAGAGAGAGAAGAGGACAGATGGGCATCCAGAGAGAGGAGAGAGAAGAAGGGCATCCAGGAAGAGGAGAGAACAGAAGGGCATCCAGAGAGAGGAGAAAACAGAAGGGCATTCAGAAAGAAGAGAGAGCAGAAGGGAATCTACAGAGAGCAGAAGACTGAAGAGCATACAGAGAGAGAAGAGGACAGAATTGCATCCAAAGTGAGGAGAAGACCGAAGGGTATCCAGAGTGAGGAGAGTGGAGAACAGAAGGGCATCCAGAGAGCAGAGAAGACAGAAGGGCATCCAGGGAGAGCACAGAATAGAACGGCATCCAGAGAGAGGAGAAGACAGAAGGGTATCCAGAGAGAGGAGAGAACAGAAGGGCATTCAGAGACAGGAGAGAGCAGAAGGGCATCCAGAGAGAGGAGAAGACAGAAGGGCATCCCGAGAGAGGAGAGAACAGAAAGGCATCCAGAAAGATTAGAGAACAGAAGGGCATAAAGAGATAGGAGAAGACAGAAGGTTATCTGGAGAGAGGAGAGAACTGATGGGCATTCAGAGAGAGGAGAGGACAGAAGGGATTCTGTACAGATGAGAGAAAAGAAGGGCATAGGTGAGAGGAGACGACAGAAGTGCATCCAGAGGGAAGGAGAGAGAAGAAGGGCATCCAGAGAGAGGAGAGGGAAGAAGGGCATCCAGAGAGAAGAGAGAACAAAGGGCATCTAGAGAGAGGAGAAGACAGAAGAGCATCCATGGAGAGGAGAGGACAGAAGGTCATTCAGAGAGAGGAGAAGACAGAAGGGCATCCGGAGAAAGGAGAGAACAGAAGGGCATCCATATAGAGAAGACAGAAGGGCATCCGGAGTGAGGAGAGAACAGAAAGCCATCCAGAGAGAGGAGAAGACAGAAGGGCATCCATGGAGAGGAGTGGTCAGAAGGGCATCCAGAGAGAGGAGAGAACAGAAAGGCATCCATTGAGAGGAGAGAACATAAGGGCATCCAGAGAGAGTAGAGGACAGAAGGGCATGTAGAGAGAGCAGAGAACAGCAGGGCATCCAGAGAAAGGTGAATATAGAAGGGCATTTAGGTAGAGGAGAGGACAGAAGGGCATCCAGAGAGACGGGAGAACTGAAGGGCATCCAGAGAGAATAGTGTACAGAAGGGAATGTAGAGAGAGGAGAGAAGAGAAGGGCATCCAGAGAGAGAAGACAGAAGGGCATCCGGAGAAAAAACAGAAAATAAGGGCATACATAAAGTGAATACAGTAGGGCATCCGGAGAGAGGAGACGACAATAGAGCATCCTAAGAGAGGAGAGAACAGAAAGGCATCCAGAAAGAAGAGAGAGCAGAAAGGCATCAAGAGAAGAGAAGATAAAAAGCCATCCATGGAGAGTAGAGAATAGAACGGTATCCAGAGAGCAGAGAAGACAGAAGAACATCCAGAAAGAGGAGAGTACATAAGGGCATCCAGAGAGAATAGAGGACAAAAGGGCATGAAGGGAGAACAGAGAACACAAGTGTATCCAGAAAGAGAAGAGAGAAGGCCATCTGGAGATAGGAGAAGACAGAAGGGCATCCAGAGAGAGGAGAGGACAGAATGGCCTCAAGAGAGAAGAGAGAGCAGAAGGGCATCCAGAGAGAGGAGAGAACAGAAGGGCATCCAGAGAGAGGAGAAGACAGAATCGCATCCACAGAGAGGAGAGAACTGAAGGGCATACAGAGAGTGGAGAAGACACAAGGGGATACAGAGAGAGGAGAGAACATAAGGACATCCATAGAGATGAGAGGACAGAAGGGCAGGTAGAGAGATGAGAGAACAAATGGGCATTCAGAGAGAGGAGAGAAGAGAAGTGCATCCAGAGAGAGAAGAAGACAGAAGTTCATGCAGAGCGGAGAGGACAGAAGGGCATCAAGAGAGAGGAGAGTACAGAAGGGCATCCAGAGGGAGGAGAGAACAGAAGGGCATCCAGAGTGAGGGGAATACAGATGGGAATCCAGAGAGAGGATAGGACAGAAAGGCATCCAGAGAGAAGAGAGAACAGAAGGTCATCCAGAGAGAGGAGAAAAAAAGGGCTTCGATAGAGAGAAGAGCACAGAAGCGCATCGGGAAAGAGGAGAAGAGAGAAGGCTTCCAGATGGAGAAGAGGACAGACAGACAGGTATCTTGGAAGAGGATAGGACAGAATGGCCTCCAGAGAGAAGAGAAGGCAGAAGGGCATCCAGAGAGAGGAGATTAAAGTAGGGCATCCACAGAAAAGAGTACAGAAAGCCATACAGAGGGAGGAGAAGAGAGAAGGGCATCTAGATAGATGAGAGAACAGAAGGGCATCCAGAAAGAGGAGAAGACAGAAGGGCATCGGGAGATAGGAGAAGACAGTGGGGCATCCAGAGAGAGGAGAGGACAGAATGTCCTCCAGAGAGAAGAGATGGCAGAAGGGCATCCAGAGAGAGGAGTGGAAAGTAGGGCATCTACAGAAAAGAGTACAGAAGGCCATACAGAGAGAGGAGAATATAAAAGGGCATCTAGATAGATGAGAGAACAGAAGGGCATCCAGAAAGAGGAGAAGACAGAAGGGCATCGGGAGATAGGAGAAGACAGAATAGAATCCAGAGAGAGGAGAGAACAGAAGGGCATTCGGAGAGAAGAGAATACAGAAAGGCATCCAGAGATAGGAGAGAAAGGAAGGGCATCCAGAGAAAGGAGAGGACAGAAGGGCATTCAGAGAATGGAGAGAAAAGAAGGGCATTTAGAGAGAGGAGAGAACAGAAGGGCATCCAGAGAAGGAGAAGACAGAAGGGCATCAGAAGAGAGGACAGAACAGAAGGGCATCAGGAGAGAGGAGGAGAAAGAAGGGCATCCAGAGAGAGGATATTACAGAAGGGCATCCAGAGAGAGGAGAAGACAAAAAGGAATCCAGAGGGAGGAGAGAACAGAAGGGCATCCAGAGAGAGGAGAAGACAGAAGGCCATCCATTGAGGGGAGAAAACAGAAGGGCATCCACAGAGAGTAGAGGACAAGAGGACATCCAGAGAAAGGAAAAGAAAGAAGGGCATCCAGGGAGAGGAGAGTTCACAAGGGCATCCAGAAAAATGAGAATACAGAAGAGCACCCAGAGAGAGGAGAGGACACAAGGGCATCCAGAGAGAGGTGAAAAAAGATGGGCAACCAGAGACAGGAGAAGAGAGAAGGGCATCCTGAGAGATGAGAGGACAAAAAGGCAACCAGAGAGAGGAGAGGACACAAGGGCAATTAGAGAGGTGAGAGAACAGAATATCATCCACAGAGAGGAGAGAACAGAAGGGCATCCAGAGAAATGAGAGAAGTGATGATCTTACAGAGAGAGAATAGAACAGATGGGCATCCAGAGAGATGAGCGGACAGAAGAGAATCTAGATAGAGGAAAGAACAGAAGGGCATCCAGAGAAAGTAGAAGACAGAAGGGCATCCAGAGAGAGGAGAGGACACAAGGTCATCCAGAGACATGAGAGAACAGAAGAGCATCCATAGAGAACGAAACAGAAGGGCATCTAGAGAGATGAGATTATAGGGGTGAATCTAGAGAGAGGAGAGAACAGAAGTACATGTAGAGAGAGGAGAAGACCAAAGGGCATCCATAGAGAGGTGAAAAAAGAAGGGCATCCACAGCAACGAGAAGACAGAAGGGGATCCAGAGAGATGAGAGGACAGAAGAGCATCCGTAGAGAGGAGAGAACAGAAGGGCAACCAGAGAAAGGAGAAGACAGAAGGGCATCCAGAGAGAGAGGAGAGGACAGAAGGACATCCAGGGAGAGGAGAGGTCACAAGGGCATCCAGAGAAATGAGAAAAAAGAAGAGCATCCAGAGAGAGGAGAGGACACAAGGGTATCCAGAGAGATGTGAAAACAGATGGGCATCCAGAGAGAGGAGAAGAAAGAAGGGCATCCAGAGAGATGAGAGGATAGAAGAGCATCCGGAGAGAGGAGAGATCAGAAGGGCATCCAGAGAGGAGAAGATAGAAAAGCATCCAGAGAGAGGAGAGGACATAAGGGCAATGGAGAGAGGAGAGGACACAAGGGCAAATAGAGAGATGAGAGAACAGAATATCATCCACAGAGAGGTGAGTACAGAATGGCATCCAGAGAGATGAGAGAAGAGATGATCATACATAGAGAGAATTAAACAGATGGGCATTCAGAGATATGAGAGGACAGAAGAGAATCTAGATAGAGGAGAGAACAGAAGGGCATCCAGAGAAAGTAGAAGACAGAAGGGCATCCAGAGAGAGGAGAGGACACAAGGTCATCCAGAGACATGAGAGAACAGAAGAGCATCAATAGAGAGAACAGAACAGAAGGGAATCTGGAGAGATGAGAGGAAAAGGGCAATCTAGAGAGAGGAGAGAACAGAAGTGCATGTAGACAGAGGAGAAGACCGAAGGGCATCCATAGAGAGCTGAAAAAAGAAGGGCATCCACAGCGAGGAGAAGACAGAAGGGCATCCAGAGAGATGATAGGACAGAAGAGCATCCATAGAGAGGAGAAATCAAAAGGGCATCCAGAGAGATTGGAAGACAGAAGGACATCCAGAGAGAGAAGAGGACAGAAGGGCATCCAGAGAGAGGAAAGAACAGAAGGGCCTCCAGAGAGAGGAAGAGACAGAAGGGCAACCAGAGAGAGGAGAAGACAGAAGGGCATCCGGAGAGAGGAGAAAAAAGAAGGGCATCAAGAGAGAGAAGACAGAAGTGAATCCAGAGAGAGGAGAGAAGAGAAGGGCATCCAGCGAGAGTAGAAGACAAAAAGGGAATCCTGAGAGAGGAGAGTACTCAAGGGCATCCAGATAGAGGAGAGGACAGAAGGGAATCCAGAGCGAGGAGAGGACAGAAGGGCATAAAGAGAGAGGAGAGTGAAGAAGGGCATCCAGAGAGAGGAGAAGACAGAAACACATCCAGGGAGAGCAGAGATCAGAAGGGCATCCAGAAAGCAGAGGAGATAGAAGGGTATCCAGGGAGAGTAGAGAATAGAACGGTATCCAGAGGGCAGAGAAGACAGAAGAACATCCAGAGAGAGGAGAGAACATAAGGGCATACAGAGAGAATAGAGGACAAAAAGGCATGTAGAGAGAGCGGAGAACAGAAGGGTATACAGAAAAAGGAGAAGACAGAAGGGCATCGGGAGATAGGAGAAGACAGAAGGGCATCCAGAGAGAGGAGAGGACAGAAGGGCATCCACAGAAAAGAGTAAAGAAGGCCATACAGAGAGAGAAGAAGACAGAAGAACATCTAGATAAAGGAGAGAACAGAAGGGCATCCAGAGAGTGGAGAAAACAGAAGGGCTTCCAGAGAGAGAAGAGATCAGAAGGGCATCCGGAAAGAGGAGAAGAGAGAAGGAATCTAGATGGAGAAGTGGACAGATGGGCATCCTGAGAGAGGAGAGGACAGAAGGGCATCCAGGGAGAGAAGAGAAGAGGTCATCCGGAGAGAAGAGAAGACAGAAGGGAATCCTGAGAGAGGAGAGAACAGAAGGGGATCCAGAGAGAGGATAGAAGATAAAGGTATCCTGAGAGAGGATAGGACAAAATCGCATCCAGAGAGAGGAGAGGACAGAAGGACATCCAGAGAAAGGAGAGAACAGAAGGGCAACCAGAGAGAGAAGAGGACACAAGGGCATCCAGAGAGAAGAGAGAACAGAAGGGCATCCAGAGAGAGGAGAGGAACAGAAGGGCAACCAGAGAAAGAAGACTGAAGGGCATCCAGAGAGAGGAGAGGATAGAAGCACATCC
>NW_023046427.1:39410-55493 GCF_011762505.2 Arvicanthis niloticus
GGCATACAGAGGGAGAAGAGGACAGATGGCCATCCAGAGAGAGGCGAAGACAGAAGTGAATCCATAGAGAGAAGAGAAGAAAAGCGCATCCAGAAAGAGGAGAGAACAGAGTTTCATCTAGAGAGAGGAGAAGACAGAATGGAATCTAGAGAGAGAGGAGAAGACAGAATGGAATCCAGTAAGAGTGGAGAGAACAGAAGGGCATTCGGAATGAGAAAAAGACAGAGGTGCATCCAGAGAGGAGTGGACAGAAGGGCATCGTAAAGAAAAGAGAACATAAGGGCATACAGAGGGATGAGAGAACTGAAGGGCATCCAGAGAGAGAAGAGGACACAAAGGTATCCAGAGATAGAAAAATACAGAAGGGCATCCAGAGAGAGGAGTGGACAGAAGGGCATCGGAAAGAGAAGAGAACATAAGGGCATCCAGAGAGAGGAGAGAACTGCAGGGCATCCAGAGAGAGAGAAGAGGATACAATGGCATCCAGAGAGAGAAGAAGAGAGAAGAAGAGAGGAGAGAGAAGAGGATACAATGGCATCCAGAGAGAGAAGAAGACAGAAGGGCATCCAGAGAGAGGAGAGAACAGAAAGGCATCCAGAGAAAGGAGAAGACAGAAGGGCATCCAGAGAGAGGAGAGGACAAAAGGACATCCCGAGAGAAGAGAGAACAGAAGGGAATCCTGAGAAATGATAGACCAGGACAGAATATAGAAATAGGAGAGAACAGAAGCCCTTCCAGAGAGAGCAGAAGACTGAAGGACATCCTGAGAGAGAAGAGGACTGAAGGGCATCCGGAGAGAGGAGAAGACAGAAGGGCATCCAGAGAGAGGAGAGGACAGAATTGTATCCAGTGAGATGAGAGAACAGAAGGGAATCTAGAGATAGGAGAAGTCAGAAGGGTATCCAGAGTGAGGAGAAAATTGTCAGGCATCCTGATAAAGGAGAAGACAGAAGAGCATCTAGAGAGAAAAGAACAGTAAAGAATCCAGAAAGAGCAGAGGACAAAAGGGCTTCCCAAGAGAGGAGAGAATAAAAGGGCATCCAGTGAGAGTAGAAGGCAGAAGGGCATCTGGAGAGAGGAGAAGACAGAGGGGCATCCCAAGAGAGTTGAGAACAGAAAGACATCCAGAGAGATTAGAGAACAGAAAAGGCATCCAGAGATAGCAGAAGACTGAAGGTCATCCAGAGAACAAAGAGGACAGAAGGGCATCCAGAGAGAGAAGAATACAGAAGGGTATCCAGGGTGAGGAGAGAATTGAAGGGCATCCAGATAGAGGAGAAGACAGAAGGGCTTCTAGAGAGAGGAGAGAACAGAAAGACATCCAGAAAGAGGAGAAGAAAGAAGGCATCCAGATGGAGAAGTGAACAAACAGGCATCCAGAGAGAGGGAGGACAGAAGGGAATCCAGAGAGAGGAGAGAAGAGAAGTGAATCCAGAGAGAGCAGAAGAAAGAAGGGCATTCAGAGAGAGGAAAGAGCAGAAGGGCATCCAGAGAGAGGAGAAGACAGAAGAGAATCCAGAGAGAGGAGAGAACAGAAGGGCATCCAGAGAGAGGAGAGACCAGAAGGGCATCCAGATTGACGAGAAGACAGAAGGGCATCCTTAGAGAGAAGAAGAGAGATGGGCATCCAGAGAGAGGAAAGAAAAATAGGGAATCCAGAACGAGTAGAGAACAGAAGTGCATACAGAGAGAGAAGACAGAAGGGCATCCAGAGATAGGAAAGTATTGAACGGCATCCAGAGAGAGGAGAAGACAGAAGGGAATCCAGAGAGAGGAGAGAAAAAAGGGCATCCAGTGAGAGGAGACACCAGAAGGGCATTGAGAGAGAGAGAGGAGAAGACAGAAGGGCATCCAGAGAGAGGAGATAACAGAAGGGCATCCAGAAAGAGGAGAGAACAGAAGGTCAACAAGATAGCGGAGAAGACAGAAGGGAATTCAGAGAGAGGAGTGGACAGAAGGGCATAGAGAGAGAGGAGAGAGCAGAAGGGCATTCAGAGAGAGGAGAAGACAGAAGGGCATCCGTAGAGAGGAGAGAACAGAAGGGCTTCCAGAATGAGGAGAGAACAGACGGGCATCCAGAGAGAGGAGATGACAGAAGGTAATACAGAGAGAGGAGAGAGCAGAAGGGCCTCCAGGAAGAGGAGAAGACAGAAGGGCATCTGGAGAGAGGAGAGAACAGAAGGGCATCCAGAGAGAAGAGATGACAGAAGGGTATCCTGGGTGAGGAGAGAATTGAAGGGCATCCAGAGAGAGGAGAAGACAGAAGGACTTCTAGAGAGAGCAGGGAACAGAATGACATCCAGAATAAGGAGAAGACAGAAGGGCATCCAAAGTCAGGAGAGGACAGATGGGCATCCACATAAAAGAGAAAAGAAGGCCATCCAGAGGGAGGAGAAATCAGAAGGGCATCCAGAGAGAGGAGAGAGCAGAAGGGCTTCAAGAGGGAGGAGAAGACAGAAGGGAATTTAAAGAGAGGAGAAAACTGAATGACATCCAGAGAGAGGTGAGGACAGAAGGTAAGAAGAGGCAGAGAGAGAAGAGGACAGATGGGCATCCAGAGAGAGGAGAGAACAGAAGGCATCCAGGAAGAGGAGAAGACAGAAGGGCATCCAGAGAGAAGAGAGGACAAAAGAGCTTCCAGAGAGAGGAGAGAACATATGTGAATTGAGAGAGAGGACAGAACAGAAGGGCATACATAAGAGAGGAGAAGACAGAAGGGAATGCAAAGAGAGGAGAGAACAGAAGGGCATGCAGAGAGAGGAGAATACAGAAGGGCATACAGAGAGAGGAGAGGACAGATGGGCAACCAGAGAGTGGAGAGAACAGAAGGGCATCCAGAGAGAGCAGAAGACAAAAAGGAAATCCAGAGAGAAGTGAGAACAGAAGGGCATTCAGAGAGAGGGGAGGGCAGAAGGTCATTTAGAGAGAGGAGAGGACAGAAGTGCATCCAGAGAGAGGAGAAGACAAAAAGGGAATCCAGAGAGAAGTGAGAACAGAAGGACATTCAGAGAGAAGGGAGGGTAGAAGGGCATTTAGAGAGAGGAGAGGACAGAAGGGCATCCAGAGAGAGGAGAGTGCAGAAGGGCATCCAGAGAGATTAGAGGACAGAATTCCATCCAGAGAGAGGAGAGAAAAGAAGCGAATCTAGAGAGAGAATAAGTCAGAAGGGTATCCAGAGTGAGGAGAAAATTGTCAGGCATCAAGAGAAAGGAGAAGACAGAAGGGCATATAGAGAAAAGAGAACAGTAGAGAATCCAGAAAGAGCAGAGGACAGAAGGGCATCCATAGTGAGGAGAGAAGAGAAAGGCATCCAGTGAGTAGAAGGCAGAAGGGCATCCGGAGGGAGGAGAAGACAGAAGGGCATCCCGAGAGAGTTGAGAACAGAAAGGCATCCAGAGAGAAGAGAGAACAGAAGAGAATTTAGAAAGAGGAGAGAAAAGAAGGGCATCCAGAGAGAGCAGAAGACTGAAGGACATCCAGAGAGAGAAGAAGACAGAAGGGTATCCAGTGTTAGGAGAGAATTGAAGGGCATCAAGATAGAGGAGAAGACAGAAGGGCTTCTAGACTGAGGAGAGAACAGAAAGGCATCCAGAAAGAGGAGAAGAGAGAAGGCATCCAGAAGGAGAAGAGGACAGACGAGCATCCAGAGAGAGGAGAGGACAGAAGGGCTTCCAGGGTGAAAAGAGAACAGAAGGGCATCCAGAGAGAAGAGAGGACAGAAGGGCATCTAGAGAGAGGAGAGAATAGAAGGGCATCCAGAGAGAGGGGAAGACAAAAGGGCATCCAGATAGAGAGGAGAGAACAGAAGTGAATCCAGAGAGAGTAGAAGAAAGAAGGGCATTAAGAGAGAGGAAAGAGCAGAATGGTCATCCAGAGAGAGGAGAAGACAGAAGAGAATCTAAAGAGAGGAGAGAACAGAAGGGCGTTCGGAGAGAGGAAAAGACAGAAGGTCATCCAGAGAGAGGAGTTGACAGAAGTGCATACAGAGAGAGGAGAGAGCAGAAGGGCATCCAGAGAGAGAAGAGGACAAAAGGTCATCTAGAGAGGAGAGAAGAGAAGTGAATCCAGAGAGAGGAGAGAACAGAAGGGCATCCAGAGAATGTAGAGGACAAAAGGGCATCCAGAGAGGAGAGAACTGAAGTGTATCCAGAGAGAGGAGAGAACAGAAGGGCATCCAGAGAGAGGAGATGACAGAAGGTTATCCAGGGTGAGGAGAGCATTCTAGAGAGAGGAGAGAACAGAAAGGCATCCAGAAAGAGGAGAAGAGAGAAGGCATCCAGAAGGAGAAGAGGACAGACGGGCATCCAGAGAGAGGGGAGGACAGAAGGGCATCCAGAGGGAGGAGAGAACAGAAGTGAATCCAGAGAGAGGAGAATAAAGAAGGGCATTCAGAGAGAGGAAAGAGCAGAAGGGCATCCAGAGAGAGAAGAAGACAGAAGGGAATCTAAAGACAGGAGAGAACAGAAGGGCATTCAGAGTGAAGAAAAGACAGAAGGGCATCCAGAGAGAGGAGTGGACAGAAGAGCATACAGAGAGAGTAGAGAGCAGGAGGTCATCCAGAGAGAGGAGAAGACAGAAGGGCATCCGGAGAGAGGAGAGAACAGAAGGGCTTCCAGAATGAAGAGAGAACAGATGGGCATCCAGAGAGAGGATATGACTGAAGGTAATACAGAGAGAGGAGAGAGCAGAAGGGCCTTCAGGAAGAGGAGAAGACAGAAGGGCATCTGGAGAGAGGAGAGAACAGAACGGTATCTAGAGGGAGGAGATGACAGAAAGGTATCCAGGGTGAGGAGAGAATTGAATGACATCCAGGGAGAGGAGAAGACAGAAGGACTTCTAGAGAGAGCAGAGAACAGTAGGTCATCCAGAAAGAGCAGAAGGCAGAAGGGCATCCAGAGACAGGGGAGGACAGAAAGGCATCCACATAAAAGAGAAAAGAAGGCCAGATGGAGAAGACAGAAGGGAATTTAAAGAGAGGAGAAACTGAAGGGCATCCAGAGAGAGGTGAGGATAGAAGGGAAGAAGAGGCAGAGAGAGAAGAGGACAGATGGGCATCCAGAGAGAGGAGAGAGCAGAAGGTTATCCAGTAAGAGGAGAGGACAGAAGGGCAACCAGAGAGAGGAGAGGACAAAAGAACTTCCAGAGAAAATAGAGAACATAAGTGAATCGAGAGAGAGGAGAGAACAGAAGGGCATCCAAAGATAGGAGAAGACAGAAAGGTATCCAGGATGAGGAGAGAAATGAATGGCATCCAGAAAGAGGAGAACAGAGAAGGGCATACAGTGAGAGGAGAGGACAGATGGGCATCCAGAGAGAGGAGATTACAGAAAGGAATACAGAGAGAGGAGAGAGCAGAAGGGCCTCCAGGAAGAGCAGAAGACAGAAGGGCATCCGGAGAGAGGAGAGAGCAGAAGGGCATCCAGATAGAGGAGATGACAGAAGGGTATCCAGGGTGAGGAGAGCATTGAAGGGCATCCAGAGAGAGGAGAAGACAGAAGGGCTTCTAGAGAGAGCAGAGAACAGAAGGGCATCCAGGAAGAGGAGAATACAGAAGGGCATCCAGAGACAGGGGAGGACAGATGTGCATCCACATAAAAGAGAACAGAAGGCCATCCAGAGGGAGGAGAAGACAGAAGGGCATCCAGAGAGAGGCGAGAGCAGAAGGGGATCCAGAGTGAGGAGAAGACAGAAGGAAATTTAAAGAGAGGAGAAAACAGAAGGGCATACAGAGAGAGGTGAGTACAGAAGGGAAGAAGAGGCAGAGAGAGAAGAAGACAGACGGGCATCCAGAGAGAGGAGAGAGCAGAAGGGCATCCAGGAAGAGAAGAGGACAGAAGGGCATCCAGATAGAGGAGAGGACAAAAGAGCTTCCAGAGAGATGATAGAACAGAAGAGAATCCAGAAAGAGGAGAGAAAAGAAGGGCATCCAGAGAGAGCAGAAGACTGAAGGACATCCAGAGAACGAAGAGGACAGAAGGGCATCCAGAGAGAGGAGAAGACAGAAGGTTATCAAGGGTGAGGAGAGAATTGAAGGGCATCCAGATAGATGAGAATACAGAAGTGCTTCTAGAGAGTGGAGAGAAGAGAAGGGCATGCGGAAAGAGGAGAAGAGAGAAGGCATCCAGATGGAGAAGAGGACAGACGGGCATCCAGAGAGAGAAGAGGACAGAAGGGTATCCAGTTTTAGAAGAGAACAGAAGGGCATCCAGAAAGAAGAGTGCACAGAAGGGCATCTAGATAGAGGAGAGAACAGAAGAGCATCTAGAGAGAGAGGAGAGAGCAGAAGGGCATCCAGAGAGAGGGGAGGACAGAAAGGCATTCAGAGAGAGGAGAGAACAGAAGTGAATCCAGAAGAGGAGAAGACAGAAGGGCATTCAGAGAGAGGAAAGGGCAGAAGGGCATCCAGAGAGAGGAGAAGACAGAAGGGCATCCAGAGAGAGGAGAAGACAGAAACGCATCCCCAGATAGGAAAGAACTGAAGGGCATCCAGAGAGCAGAGAAAACAGAAGGGCATCCAGAGAGAGGAGAGAACATAATGGCATTAGAGAGATGAGAGGACAGAAGTTCATGTAGAGAGGAGAGAACAAATGAGCATCCAGAGAGAGGAGAGAAGAGAAGGGCATCCAGAGAGATTAGAAGAGAGAAGGGCATGCAGAGAGAGGAGAGGAGAGAAGGGCATCATGAGACATTAGAGTACAGAAGGGCATCCAGAGGGAGGAGAAAACAGAAGGGCATCTAGAGTGAGAAGAAAACAGAAGGGCATCCAGAGAGAGGGGAGGACAGAAGGGCATCTAGAGAGAGGAGAGAACAGAAGTGAATCCAGAGAGAGTAGAAGACAGAAGGGCATTAAGAGAGAGGATAGAGCAGAAGGGCATCCAGGGCCAAGAGAGGACAGAAGGGCATCCAGAGACAGGGAGGACAGAAGGGCATCCATAGAAAAGAGAACAGAAGGCCATTCAGTGGGAGGAGAAGACAGAAGTGCATCTAGACAGTGGAGAGAACAGAAGGGCATCTAGAGAGAGGAGAGAACAGAAGGGCATACAAAGAGAGGGGAGGACTGATTGGCATACAGAGAGAGAAGAGGACAGATGGGCATCCAGAGAGAGGAGAGAGAAGAAGGGCATCCAGGAAGAGGAGAGAACAGAAGGGCATCCAGAGAGAGGAGAAAACAGAAGGGCATCCAGAAAGAAGAGAGAGCAGAAGGGCATCTACAGAGAGCAGAAGACTGAAGGGCATACAGAGAGAGAAGAGGACAGAATTGCATCCAAAGTGAGGAGAAGACCGAAGGGTATCCAGAGTGAGGAGAGTGGAGAACAGAAGGGCATCCAGAGAGCAGAGAAGACAGAAGGGCATCCAGGGAGAGCACAGAATAGAATGGCATCCAGAGAGAGGAGAAGACAGAAGGGTATCCAGAGAGAGGAGAGAACAGAAGGGCATTCAGAGACAGGAGAGAGCAGAAGGGCATCCAGAGAGAGGAGAAGACAGAAGGGCATCCCGAGAGAGGAGAGAACAGAAAGGCATCCAGAAAGATTAGAGAACAGAAGGGCATAAAGAGATAGGAGAAGACAGAAGGTTATCCGGAGAGAGGAGAGAACTGATGGGCATTCAGAGAGAGGAGAGGACAGAAGGGATTCTGTACAGACGAGAGAAAAGAAGGGCATAGGTGAGAGGAGACGACAGAAGTGCATCCAGAGGGAGGAAAAGACAGAAGGGCATCCAGAAAGAGGAGAGAGAAGAAGGGCATCCAGAGAGAGGAGAGGGAAGAAGGGCATCCCGAGAGAAGAGAGAACAAAGGGCATCTAGAGAGAGGAGAAGACAGAAGAGCATCCATGGAGAGGAGAGGACAGAAGGTCATTCAGAGAGAGGAGAAGACAGAAGGGCATCCGGAGAAAGGAGAGAACAGAAGGGCATCCATATAGAGAAGACAGAAGGGCATCTGGCATGAGGAGAGAACAGAAAGCCATCCAGAGAGAGGAGAAGACAGAAGGGCATCCATGGAGAGGAGTGGTCAGAAGGGCATCCAGAGAGAGGAGAGAACAGAAAGGCATCCATTGAGAGGAGAGAACATAAGGGCATCCAGAGAGAGTAGAGGACAGAAGGGCATGTAGAGAGAGCAGAGAACAGCAGGGCATCCAGAGAAAGGTGAAGACAGAAGGGCATTTAGGTAGAGGAGAGGACAGAAGGGCATCCAGAGAGACAGGGAGAACAGAAGGGCATCCAGAGAGAATAGTGTACAGAAGGGAATGTAGAGAGAGGAGAGAAGAGAAGGGCATCCAGAGAGAATAGAGGACAGACGGGAATGTAGAGAGAGGAGAGAAGAGAAGGGCATCCAGAGAGAGGAGAAGACAGAAGGGCATCCGGAGAAAAAACAGAAAATAAGGGCATACATAAAGTGAATACAGTAGGGCATCCGGAGAGAGGAGAAGACAATAGAGCATCCTAAGAGAGGAGAGAACAGAAAGGCATCCAGAAAGAAGAGAGAGCAGAAAGGCATCCAGAGAGCAGAGAAGATAAAAGGGCATCCATGGAGAGTAGAGAATAGAACGGTATCCAGAGAGCGGAGAAGACAGAAGAACATCCAGAGAGAGGAGAGTACATAAGGGCATCCAGAGAGAATAGAGGACAAAAGGGCATGAAGGGAGAACAGAGAACAGAAGGGTATCCAGAAAGAGGAGAAGAGAGAAGGCCATCTGGAGATAGGAGAAGACAGAAGGGCATCCAGAGAGAGGAGAGGACAGAATGGCCTCCAGAGAGAAGAGAGAGCAGAAGGTCATCCAGAGAGAGGAGAGGGCAGAAGGGCATCCGCAGAAAAGAGTAAAGAAGGCCATATAGAGAGAGGAGAAGACAGAAGGGCATCTAGATAGAGGAGGGAACAGAAGGGCATCTAGAGAGAGGAGAGAACAGAAGGGCATCCAGAGAGGGGAGAAGACAGGAGGGCTTCCAGAGAGAGGAGAGAACAGAAGGGCATTCAGAGAAAGTATAGAACAGAAGGGTATCCAGATATAGAAGAGGACAAAATGGCATTCAAAGAGAGGAGAGAACAGAAGGGCATCCAGAGAAAGGAGAAGACAGAAGGGCATCCAGAGAGAGGAGAGGACAGAAGGGATCCAGAGAGAGGAGAGAACAGAAAGCCATCCAGAGAGAGGGAAAGACAGAAGGGCATCTAGAGAGGGGAGAGAACAGAATAGCATCCAGAGAGAAGAGAGATCAGAAGGGCATCCATGGAGAGGAGAAGACAGAATCGCATCCACAGAGAGGAGAGAACTGAAGGGCATACAGAGAGTGGAGAAGACACAAGGGCATACAGAGAGAGGAGAGAACATAAGGGCATCCAGAGAGAGGAGAAGACAGAAGGGCATCCGGAGAAAAAACAGAAAATAAGGGCATACATAAAGTGAATACAGTAGGGCATCCGGAGAGAGGAGAAGACAATAGAGCATCCTAAGAGAGGAGAGAACAGAAAGGCATCCAGAAAGAAGAGAGAGCAGAAAGGCATCCAGAGAGCAGAGAAAATAAAAGGGCATCCATGGAGAGTAGAGAATAGAAAGGTATCCAGAGAGCGGAGAAGACAGAACATCCAGAGAGAGGAGAGTACATAAGGGCATCCAGAGAGAATAGAGGACAAAAGGGCATGAAGGGAGAACAGAGAACAGAAGGGTATCCAGAAAGAGGAGAACAGAGAAGGCCATCTGGAGATAGGAGATGACAGAAGGTCATCCAGAGAGAGGAGAGGACAGAATGGCCTCCAGAGAGAAGAGAGAGCAGAAGGTCATCCAGAGAGAGGAGAGGGCAGAAGGGCATCCACAGAAAAGAGTAAAGAAGGCCATATAGAGAGAGGAGAAGACAGAAGGGCATCTAGATAGAGGAGGGAACAGAAGGGCATCTAGAGAGAGGAGAGAACAGAAGGGCATCCAGAGAGGGGAGAAGACAGGAGGGCTTCCAGAGAGAGGAGAGAACAGAAGGTCATTCAGAGAAAGTATAGAACAGAAGGGTATTCAGATATAGAAGAGGACAAAATGGCATTCAAAGAGAGGAGAGAACAGAAGGGCATCCAGAGAAAGGAGAAGACAGAAGGGCATCCAGAGAGAGGAGAGGATAGAAGGGATCCAGAGAGAGGAGAGAACAGAAAGCCATCCAGAGAGAGGGAAAGACAGAAGGGCATCTAGAGAGGGGAGAGAACAGAATAGCATCCAGAGAGAAGAGAGATCAGAAGGGCATCCATGGAGAGGAGAAGATAGAATCGCATCCACAGAGAGGAGAGAACTGAAGGGCATACAGAGAGTGGAGAAGACACAAGGGCATACAGAGAGAGGAGAGAACATAAGGGCATCCAGAGAGAGGAGAAGACAGAAGGGCATCCGGAGAAAAAACAGAAAATAAGGGCATACATAAAGTGAATACAGTAGGGCATCCGGAGAGAGGAGAAGACAATAGAGCATCCTAAGAGAGGAGAGAACAGAAAGGCATCCAGAAAGAAGAGAGAGCAGAAAGGCATCCAGAGAGCAGAGAAAATAAAAGGGCATCCATGGAGAGTAGAGAATAGAAAGGTATCCAGAGAGCGGAGAAGACAGAACATCCAGAGAGAGGAGAGTACATAAGGGCATCCAGAGAGAATAGAGGACAAAAGGGCATGAAGGGAGAACAGAGAACAGAAGGGTATCCAGAAAGAGGAGAACAGAGAAGGCCATCTGGAGATAGGAGAAGACAGAAGGTCATCCAGAGAGAGGAGAGGACAGAATGGCCTCCAGAGAGAAGAGAGAGCAGAAGGTCATCCAGAGAGAGGAGAGGGCAGAAGGGCATCCACAGAAAAGAGTAAAGAAGGCCATATAGAGAGAGGAGAAGACAGAAGGGCATCTAGATAGAGGAGGGAACAGAAGGGCATCTAGAGAGAGGAGAGAACAGAAGGGCATCCAGAGAGGGGAGAAGACAGGAGGGCTTCCAGAGAGAGGAGAGAACAGAAGGTCATTCAGAGAAAGTATAGAACAGAAGGGTATTCAGATATAGAAGAGGACAAAATGGCATTCAAAGAGAGGAGAGAACAGAAGGGCATCCAGAGAAAGGAGAAGACAGAAGGGCATCCAGAGAGAGGAGAGGATAGAAGGGATCCAGAGAGAGGAGAGAACAGAAAGCCATCCAGAGAGAGGGAAAGACAGAAGGGCATCTAGAGAGGGGAGAGAACAGAATAGCATCCAGAGAGAAGAGAGATCAGAAGGGCATCCATGGAGAGGAGAAGATAGAATCGCATCCACAGAGAGGAGAGAACTGAAGGGCATACAGAGAGTGGAGAAGACACAAGGGCATACAGAGAGAGGAGAGAACATAAGGGCATCCATAGAGATGAGAGGACAGAAGGGCAGGTAGAGAGATGAGAGAACAAATGAGCATTCAGAGAGAGAAGAGAAGAGAAGTGCATCCCGAGAGGGAAGAAGACAAAAGTTCATGCAGAGCGGAGAGGACAGAAGGGCATCAAGAGAGAGGAGAGTACAGAAGGGCATCCAGAGGGAGGAGAGAACAGAAGGGCATCCAGAGTGAGGGGGATACAGATGGGAATCCAGAGAGAGGATAGGACAGAAAGGCATCCAGAGAGAGGAGAGAACAGAAGGTCATCCAAAGAGAGGAGAAAAAAAGGGCTTCGATAGAGAGAAGAGCACAGAAGCGCATCGGGAAAGAGGAGAAGAGAGAAGGCTTCCAGATGGAGAAGAGGACAGACAGACAGGCATCCAGACAGACAGACAGAATGGCCTCCAGAGAGAAGAGAAGGAAGAAGGGCATCCAGAGAGAGGAGATTTAAGTAGGGCATCCACAGAAAAGAGTACAGAAAGCCATACAGAGGGAGGAGAAGAGAGAAGGGCATCTAGATAGATGAGAGAACAGAAGGGCATCCAGAAAGAGGAGAAGACAGAAGGGCATCAGGAGATAGGAGAAGAGAGTGGGGCATCCAGAGAGAGGAGAGGACAGAAGGGCATCCACAGAAAAGAGTAAAGAAGGCCATATAGAGAGAGGAGAAGACAGAAGGGCATCTAGATAGAGGAGGGAACAGAAGGGCATCTAGAGAGAGGAGAGAACAGAAGGGCATCCAGAGAGGGGAGAAGACAGGAGGGCTTCCAGAGAGAGGAGAGAACAGAAGGTCATTCAGAGAAAGTATAGAACAGAAGGGTATTCAGATATAGAAGAGGACAAAATGGCATTCAAAGAGAGGAGAGAACAGAAGGGCATCCAGAGAAAGGAGAAGACAGAAGGGCATCCAGAGAGAGGAGAGGATAGAAGGGATCCAGAGAGAGGAGAGAACAGAAAGCCATCCAGAGAGAGGGAAAGACAGAAGGGCATCTAGAGAGGGGAGAGAACAGAATAGCATCCAGAGAGAAGAGAGATCAGAAGGGCATCCATGGAGAGGAGAAGATAGAATCGCATCCACAGAGAGGAGAGAACTGAAGGGCATACAGAGAGTGGAGAAGACACAAGGGCATACAGAGAGAGGAGAGAACATAAGGGCATCCATAGAGATGAGAGGACAGAAGGGCAGGTAGAGAGATGAGAGAACAAATGAGCATTCAGAGAGAGAAGAGAAGAGAAGTGCATCCCGAGAGGGAAGAAGACAAAAGTTCATGCAGAGCGGAGAGGACAGAAGGGCATCAAGAGAGAGGAGAGTACAGAAGGGCATCCAGAGGGAGGAGAGAACAGAAGGGCATCCAGAGTGAGGGGGATACAGATGGGAATCCAGAGAGAGGATAGGACAGAAAGGCATCCAGAGAGAGGAGAGAACAGAAGGTCATCCAAAGAGAGGAGAAAAAAAGGGCTTTGATAGAGAGAAGAGCACAGAAGCGCATCGGGAAAGAGGAGAAGAGAGAAGGCTTCCAGATGGAGAAGAGGACAGACAGACAGGCATCCAGACAGACAGACAGAATGGCCTCCAGAGAGAAGAGAAGGAAGAAGGGCATCCAGAGAGAGGAGATTTAAGTAGGGCATCCACAGAAAAGAGTACAGAAAGCCATACAGAGGGAGGAGAAGAGAGAAGGGCATCTAGATAGATGAGAGAACAGAAGGGCATCCAGAAAGAGGAGAAGACAGAAGGGCATCAGGAGATAGGAGAAGAGAGTGGGGCATCCAGAGAGAGGAGAGGACAGAAGGGCATCCACAGAAAAGAGTAAAGAAGGCCATACAGAGAGAGAAGAAGACAGAAGAACATCTAGATAAAGGAGAGAACAGAAGGGCATCCAGAGAGCGGAGAAAACAGAAGGGCTTCCAGAGAGAGAAGAGATCAGAAGGGTATCCGGAAAGAGGAGAAGAGAGAAAGAATCTAGATGGAGAAGTGGACAGATGGGCATCCTGAGAGAGGAGAGGACAGAAGGGCATCCAGGGAGAGAAGAGAAGAGGTCATCCGGAGAGAAGAGAAGACAGAAGGGAATCCTGAGAGAGGAGAGAACAGAAGGGGATCCAGAGAGAGGATAGAAGATAAAGGTATCCTGAGAGAGGATAGGACAAAATCGCATCCAGAGAGAGGAGAGGACAGAAGGACATCCAGAGAAAGGAGAGAACAGAAGGGCAACCAGAGAGAGAAAAGGACACAAGGGCATCCAAAGAGAAGAGAGAACAGAAGGGCATCCAGAGAGAGGAGAGGACAGAAGGGCAACAACAGAAAGGAGAAGACAGAAGGGCATCGAGAGAAAAGAGAGAAGAGAAGCGCATCCAGAGAGATGAAAGAACAGGGGAGAATCCAGAACTACAAGAGAACAGAAGCCCATACAGAGAGAGCAAGAGTGACAGACATCCAGACAGAGAAGAGTAGAACACAGAAGGGCATCTAGAGAGAGGATAAGACAGAATGGTATCCAGAGTGAGGAGAAAATTTTCAGGAATCCAGAGAGAGGGAAAGACAGAAGGGCATCAGGAGAGACAAGAGAACAGAAGGGCAAAGAGAGAGAGGAGAAGACAGAAGGGCATCCAGAGAGAGGAGAGGACAGAAGGGCATCCAGAGAGAGGAGAGACAGAAGGGCATCCAGAAGAGAGGAGAGAACAGAAGGGCATCCAGAAAGAGGAGAAGACAGAAGAAAAGCTGGAGATCGAGAAGACAGAAGGGCATCCAGAGAGAGGAGAAGACAGAAGGGCATGCAGAGAGAGGAGAGTATAGAAGGACATCCAGAGGGAGGAGAAAACAGAAAGGCATCCAGAGAGAGGAGAGAACAGAAGGGCATCCGTAAATAGGAGAAGAGACGAGGCATCCAGATGAAGAAGAGTACCAATGGGCATCCTGAGAAAGGAGAGGACAGAAGGGCAATCAGGGAGAGAAGAGAACAGAAGGGCCTCCAGGGAGAGGAGAGGACAGAAGGGTATCTAGAGAGAGCAGAGAACAGAAGGGCATCAAGAGAGTGGAGAAGACAGAAGGGAATCCAGAGAGAGGAGAGGACAGAAGGGCATCCAGAGAGAGAAGAAGACAGAAGGGCATCCAGAAAGAGGAGAGAACAGAAGGGCATCCAGAGAGAGGAAAAGACAGAAGGGAAGTCAGTGAGATGAGAGAACAGAAGGGCATAGGGAGAGAGGAGAAGACAGAAGGGCATCCAGAGAGAGGAGAGGACAGAAGGGCATCCAGATGTAGGAGAAGACAGAAGGGCATCCAGAGAGAGGAGAGGAAGAAGGGCATCCCGAGAGAGGAGAGAACAAAGGGCATCCAGACAGAGGAGAAGACAGAAGGATATCCAGAGAGAAGAGGAGACAGAATTTCCTTCAGAGAGAAGACAGAGCAGAAGGGCAACCAGAGAGGAGAGGAAGGAAGGGTATTCACATAACATAGTACAGAAGGCCATACAAAGAGAGGAGAAGACAGAAGGGCATCTAGATAGAGGAGAGAATAGAAGGGCATCCAGAAAGAGGAGAGAACAGAAGGGCATCCAGAGAAGGAGAAGACAGAGTGAATCCAGAGAGAGGAGAGAACAAAAGGGCATTTGGAGAGAGGAGAGAACAGAAGGTCATTGGGAGAGAAGAGAAAGCAGAAGGTCATCCAGAGAGAGGAGAGAACAGAAATGCATCCAGAGAGAGGAGAAGACAGAAGGGCATCCAGCGAGAGAAGAGGATAAAACAGCATCCAGAGAGAGGAGAAGACAGAATTGAATCCAGAGAGAGGAGAGAACAGAAAGCCATCCAGAGATAGAAAAAGACAGAAGGGAATCTAGAGAGAGGAGAGAACAGAAGCGCATCCAGAAAGAGTAGAGATCAGAAGGACATCCATGGAGAGAAGTGTTAAGAAGGGCATCCAGAGAGAGGAGAAGTCACAAATTCATCCAAAGAGAGGAGAGAACTGAAGGGCATCCAGAGAGAGGAGAAGACAGAAGGGTATTCAGAGAGAGGAGAGAACATAAGGGCATCCACAGAGATGAGAGGACAGAAGTTCCTCTAGAGAGGAGAGAACAAAATGGCATCCAGAGAGAGGAGAGAATAGAAGGGCATCCAGAGAGAGAAGAAGACAGAAGGGCATGCAGAGAGAGGAGAGGACAGAAGAGCATCAAGATCGAGGAGAGCACAGAAGGGCATCCAGAGAGAGGAGAAAACAGAAGGGCTTCCAGAGAGAGGCGAGCACATAAGCGCATCTGGAAAGAGGAGAAGAGAGACGGCATCCAGATGGCGAAGAGGACAAATGGGCATCCTGAAGAGGAGAAGACAGAAGGGCATCTAGAGATAGGAGAGGACAGAAGGGCATCCAGACAGAGGGGAGTGAAGAAGGGCATGCAGAGAGAGGAGAGGACAGAAGGGATCCAGAGAGAGGATAGTACTGAAAGCCATCCAGATTGAGGAGAAGACAGAAGGGCATCTAGAGACAGGAGAGAACAGAAGGGCATCCAGAGACAGGAAAGATCAAAAGGGCATCCATTGAGAGGAGAGTTCAGAAGGGCATCCAGAAATAGGAGAAGACAGAAACGCATCCACAGAGAGGAGAGTACTGAAGGGCATCCAGAGAGTGGAGAAGCCAGTACGGCATCCAGAGAGAGGAGAGAACATAAGGGCATCCTGAGAGATGAGAGGACAGAAGGGCATGTAGAGAGAGGAGAGAACAAAAGGGCATCCACAGAGAGGAGAGAATAGGAGGGAATC
>NW_023046428.1:0-35000 GCF_011762505.2 Arvicanthis niloticus
CTACTTCATTTGTACATCGTTTCCAAAACTAAGAACAGTGCATGGCCGGCTAATGCCCTGCTTATACCCAAATCAAAGTAACACGTCTTAACCCAAACTGCACAAGTAACGTTCATTCAGTGTTTTCAACACTCTAAGACTTTCTGTAACTCAGGGAGTCGACATGCTTTTCTGCTTAGGTACCCTTATAGATGGGAACTTCCCTACATTGTAGCATGCGTTTTAGCTGAAATACAGCTACTTCTTTGTACATCGTTTCCAAAACTAAGAACAGTGCATGGCCGGCTAATGCCCTGCTTATACCCAAATCAAAGTAACACGTCTTAACCCAAACTGCACAAGTAACGTTCATTCAGTGTTTTCAACACTCTAAGATTTGCCTGTAACTCAGGGAGTACACATGCTTTTCTGCTTAGGTACCCTTATAGATGGGAACTTCCCTACATTGTAGCATGCGTTTTAGCTGAAATACAGCTACTTCTTTGTACATTGTTTCCAAAACTAAGAACAGTGCATGGCCGGCTAATGCCCTGCTTATACCCAAATCAAAGTAACACGTCTTAACCCAAACTGCACAAGTAACGTTCATTCAGTGTTTTCAACACTGTAAGACTTGCCTGTTACTCAGGGAGTAGACATGCCTTTTTGCTTAGGTACTCTTATAGATGGGAACTTCCCTACATTGTAGCATGCGTTTTAGCTGAAATACAGCTACTTCATTGTACACCGTTTCCAAAACTAAGAACAGTGCGTGGCCGGCTAATGCCCTGCTTATACCCAAATCAAAGTAACACGTCTTAACCCAAACTGCACAAGTAACGTTCATTCAGTGTTTTCAACACTCTAAGATTTGCCTGTAACTCAGGGAGTACACATGCTTTTCTGCTTAGGTACCCTTATAGATGGGAACTTCCCTACATTGTAGTATGCGTTTTAGCTGAAATACAGCTACTTCTTTGTACATTGTTTCCAAAACTAAGAACAGTGCATGGCCGGCTAATGCCCTGCTTATACCCAAATCAAAGTAACACGTCTTAACCCAAACTGCACAAGTAACGTTCATTCAGTGTTTTCAACACTGTAAGACTTGCCTGTTACTCAGGGAGTAGACATGCCTTTTTGCTTAGGTACTCTTATAGATGGGAACTTCCCTACATTGTAGCATGCGTTTTAGCTGAAATACAGCTACTTCATTGTACACCTTTTCCAAAACTAAGAACAGTGCGTGGCCGGCTAATGCCCTGCTTATACCCAAATCAAAGTAACACGTCTTAACCCAAACTGCACAAGTAACGTTCATTCAGTGTTTTCAACACTCTAAGATTTGCCTGTAACTCAGGGAGTACACATGCTTTTCTGCTTAGGTACCCTTATAGATGGGAACTTCCCTACATTGTAGCATGCGTTTTAGCTGAAATACAGCTACTTCTTTGTACATCGTTTCCAAAACTAAGAACAGTGCATGGCCGGCTAATGCCCTGCTTATACCCAAATCAAAGTAACACGTCTTAACCCAAACTGCACAAGTAACGTTCATTCAGTGTTTTCAACACTCTAAGATTTGCCTGTAACTCAGGGAGTACACATGCTTTTCTGCTTAGGTACCCTTATAGATGGGAACTTCCCTACATTGTAGCATGCGTTTTAGCTGAAATACAGCTACTTCTTTGTACATCGTTTCCAAAACTAAGAACAGTGCATGGCCGGCTAATGCCCTGCTTATACCCAAATCAAAGTAACACGTCTTAACCCAAACTGCACAAGTAACGTTCATTCAGTGTTTTCAACACTGTAAGACTTGCCTGTTACTCAGGGAGTAGACATGCCTTTTTGCTTAGGTACTCTTATAGATGGGAACTTCCCTACATTGTAGCATGCGTTTTAGCTGAAATACAGCTACTTCATTGTACACCGTTTCCAAAACTAAGAACAGTGCGTGGCCGGCTAATGCCCTGCTTATACCCAAATCAAAGTAACACGTCTTAACCCAAACTGCACAAGTAACGTTCATTCAGTGTTTTCAACACTCTAAGATTTGCCTGTAACTCAGGGAGTACACATGCTTTTCTGCTTAGGTACCCTTATAGATGGGAACTTCCCTACATTGTAGCATGCGTTTTAGCTGAAATACAGCTACTTCTTTGTACTTCGTTTCCAAAACTAAGAACAGTGCATGGCCGGCTAATGCCCTGCTTATACCCAAATCAAAGTAACACGTCTTAACCCAAACTGCACAAGTAACGTTCATTCAGTGTTTTCAACACTGTAAGACTTGCCTGTTACTCAGGGAGTAGACATGCCTTTTTGCTTAGGTACTCTTATAGATGGGAACTTCCCTACATTGTAGCATGCGTTTTAGCTGAAATACAGCTACTTCATTGTACACTGTTTCCAAAACTAAGAACAGTGCGTGGCCGGCTAATGCCCTGCTTATACCCAAATCAAAGTAACACGTCTTAACCCAAACTGCACAAGTAACGTTCATTCAGTGTTTTCAACACTCTAAGATTTGCCTGTAACTCAGGGAGTACACATGCTTTTCTGCTTAGGTACCCTTATAGATGGGAACTTCCCTACATTGTAGCATGCGTTTTAGCTGAAATACAGCTACTTCTTTGTACATCGTTTCCAAAACTAAGAACAGTGCATGGCCGGCTAATGCCCTGCTTATACCCAAATCAAAGTAACACGTCTTAACCCAAACTGCACAAGTAACGTTCATTCAGTGTTTTCAACACTCTAAGATTTGCCTGTAACTCAGGGAGTACACATGCTTTTCTGCTTAGGTACCCTTATAGATGGGAACTTCCCTACATTGTAGCATGCGTTTTAGCTGAAATACAGCTACTTCTTTGTACATCGTTTCCAAAACTAAGAACAGTGCATGGCCGGCTAATGCCCTGCTTATACCCAAATCAAAGTAACACGTCTTAACCCAAACTGCACAAGTAACGTTCATTCAGTGTTTTCAACACTGTAAGACTTGCCTGTTACTCAGGGAGTAGACATGCCTTTTTGCTTAGGTACTCTTATAGATGGGAACTTCCCTACATTGTAGCATGCGTTTTAGCTGAAATACAGCTACTTCATTGTACACCGTTTCCAAAACTAAGAACAGTGCGTGGCCGGCTAATGCCCTGCTTATACCCAAATCAAAGTAACACGTCTTAACCCAAACTGCACAAGTAACGTTCATTCAGTGTTTTCAACACTCTAAGATTTGCCTGTAACTCAGGGAGTACACATGCTTTTCTGCTTAGGTACCCTTATAGATGGGAACTTCCCTACATTGTAGTATGCGTTTTAGCTGAAATACAGCTACTTCTTTGTACATTGTTTCCAAAACTAAGAACAGTGCATGGCCGGCTAATGCCCTGCTTATACCCAAATCAAAGTAACACGTCTTAACCCAAACTGCACAAGTAACGTTCATTCAGTGTTTTCAACACTGTAAGACTTGCCTGTTACTCAGGGAGTAGACATGCCTTTTTGCTTAGGTACTCTTATAGATGGGAACTTCCCTACATTGTAGCATGCGTTTTAGCTGAAATACAGCTACTTCATTGTACACCGTTTCCAAAACTAAGAACAGTGCGTGGCCGGCTAATGCCCTGCTTATACCCAAATCAAAGTAACACGTCTTAACCCAAACTGCACAAGTAACGTTCATTCAGTGTTTTCAACACTCTAAGATTTGCCTGTAACTCAGGGAGTACACATGCTTTTCTGCTTAGGTACCCTTATAGATGGGAACTTCCCTACATTGTAGTATGCGTTTTAGCTGAAATACAGCTACTTCTTTGTACATTGTTTCCAAAACTAAGAACAGTGCATGGCCGGCTAATGCCCTGCTTATACCCAAATCAAAGTAACACGTCTTAACCCAAACTGCACAAGTAACGTTCATTCAGTGTTTTCAACACTGTAAGACTTGCCTGTTACTCAGGGAGTAGACATGCCTTTTTGCTTAGGTACTCTTATAGATGGGAACTTCCCTACATTGTAGCATGCGTTTTAGCTGAAATACAGCTACTTCATTGTACATCCGTTTCCAAAACTAAGAACAGTGCGTGGCCGGCTAATGCCCTGCTTATACCCAAATCAAAGTAACACGTCTTAACCCAAACTGCACAAGTAACGTTCATTCAGTGTTTTCAACACTCTAAGATTTGCCTGTAACTCAGGGAGTACACATGCTTTTCTGCTTAGGTACCCTTATAGATGGGAACTTCCCTACATTGTAGCATGCGTTTTAGCTGAAATACAGCTACTTCTTTGTACATCGTTTCCAAAACTAAGAACAGTGCATGGCCGGCTAATGCCCTGCTTATACCCAAATCAAAGTAACACGTCTTAACCCAAACTGCACAAGTAACGTTCATTCAGTGTTTTCAACACTCTAAGATTTGCCTGTAACTCAGGGAGTACACATGCTTTTCTGCTTAGGTACCCTTATAGATGGGAACTTCCCTACATTGTAGCATGCGTTTTAGCTGAAATACAGCTACTTCTTTGTACATCGTTTCCAAAACTAAGAACAGTGCATGGCCGGCTAATGCCCTGCTTATACCCAAATCAAAGTAACACGTCTTAACCCAAACTGCACAAGTAACGTTCATTCAGTGTTTTCAACACTGTAAGACTTGCCTGTTACTCAGGGAGTAGACATGCCTTTTTGCTTAGGTACTCTTATAGATGGGAACTTCCCTACATTGTAGCATGCGTTTTAGCTGAAATACAGCTACTTCATTGTACACCGTTTCCAAAACTAAGAACAGTGCGTGGCCGGCTAATGCCCTGCTTATACCCAAATCAAAGTAACACGTCTTAACCCAAACTGCACAAGTAACGTTCATTCAGTGTTTTCAACACTCTAAGATTTGCCTGTAACTCAGGGAGTACACATGCTTTTCTGCTTAGGTACCCTTATAGATGGGAACTTCCCTACATTGTAGCTTGTGTTTTAGCTGAAATACAGCTACTTCTTTGTACATTGTTTCCAAAACTAAGAACAGTGCATGGCCGGCTAATGCCCTGCTTATACCCAAATCAAAGTAACACGTCTTAACCCAAACTGCACAAGTAACGTTCATTCAGTGTTTTCAACACTGTAAGACTTGCCTGTTACTCAGGGAGTAGACATGCCTTTTTGCTTAGGTACTCTTATAGATGGGAACTTCCCTACATTGTAGCATGCGTTTTAGCTGAAATACAGCTACTTCATTGTACACCGTTTCCAAAACTAAGAACAGTGCGTGGCCGGCTAATGCCCTGCTTATACCCAAATCAAAGTAACACGTCTTAACCCAAACTGCACAAGTAACGTTCATTCAGTGTTTTCAACACTCTAAGATTTGCCTGTAACTCAGGGAGTACACATGCTTTTCTGCTTAGGTACCCTTATAGATGGGAACTTCCCTACATTGTAGCATGCGTTTTAGCTGAAATACAGCTACTTCTTTGTACATCGTTTCCAAAACTAAGAACAGTGCATGGCCGGCTAATGCCCTGCTTATACCCAAATCAAAGTAACACGTCTTAACCCAAACTGCACAAGTAACGTTCATTCAGTGTTTTCAACACTGTAAGACTTGCCTGTTACTCAGGGAGTAGACATGCCTTTTTGCTTAGGTACTCTTATAGATGGGAACTTCCCTACATTGTAGCATGCGTTTTAGCTGAAATACAGCTACTTCATTGTACACCGTTTCCAAAACTAAGAACAGTGCGTGGCCGGCTAATGCCCTGCTTATACCCAAATCAAAGTAACACGTCTTAACCCAAACTGCACAAGTAACGTTCATTCAGTGTTTTCAACACTCTAAGACTTGCCTGTAACTCAGGGAGTACACATGCTTTTCTGCTTAGGTACCCTTATAGATGGGAACTTCCCTACATTGTAGCATGCGTTTTAGCTGAAATACAGCTACTTCTTTGTACATTGTTTCCAAAACTAAGAACAGTGCATGGCCGGCTAATGCCCTGCTTATACCCAAATCAAAGTAACACGTCTTAACCCAAACTGCACAAGTAACGTTCATTCAGTGTTTTCAACACTCTAAGACTTTGCCTGTAACTCAGGGAGTACACATGCTTTTCTGCTTAGGTACTCTTATAGATGGGAACTTCCCTACATTGTAGCATGCGTTTTAGCTGAAATACAGCTACTTTTTGTACATCGTTTCCAAAACTAAGAACAGTGCATGGCCGGCTAATGCCCTGCTTATACCCAAATCAAAGTAACACGTCTTAACCCAAACTGCACAAGTAACGTTCATTCAGTGTTTTCAACACTCTAAGACTTGCCTGTAACTCAGGGAGTAGACATGCTTTTCTGCTTAGGTACCCTTATAGATGGGAACTTCCCTACATTGTAGCATGCGTTTTAGCTGAAATACAGCTACTTCTTTGTACATCGTTTCCAAAACTAAGAACAGTGCATGGCCGGCTAATGCCCTGCTTATACCCAAATCAAAGTAACACGTCTTAACCCAAACTGCACAAGTAACGTTCATTCAGTGTTTTCAACACTCTAAGATTTGCCTGTAACTCAGGGAGTACACATGCTTTTCTGCTTAGGTACCCTTATAGATGGGAACTTCCCTACATTGTAGCATGCGTTTTAGCTGAAATACAGCTACTTCTTTGTACATCGTTTCCAAAACTAAGAACAGTGCATGGCCGGCTAATGCCCTGCTTATACCCAAATCAAAGTAACACGTCTTAACCCAAACTGCACAAGTAACGTTCATTCAGTGTTTTCAACACTCTAAGATTTGCCTGTAACTCAGGGAGTACACATGCTTTTCTGCTTAGGTACCCTTATAGATGGGAACTTCCCTACATTGTAGCATGCGTTTTAGCTGAAATACAGCTACTTCTTTGTACATCGTTTCCAAAACTAAGAACAGTGCATGGCCGGCTAATGCCCTGCTTATACCCAAATCAAAGTAACACGTCTTAACCCAAACTGCACAAGTAACGTTCATTCAGTGTTTTCAACACTGTAAGACTTGCCTGTTACTCAGGGAGTAGACATGCCTTTTTGCTTAGGTACTCTTATAGATGGGAACTTCCCTACATTGTAGCATGCGTTTTAGCTGAAATACAGCTACTTCATTGTACACCGTTTCCAAAACTAAGAACAGTGCGTGGCCGGCTAATGCCCTGCTTATACCCAAATCAAAGTAACACGTCTTAACCCAAACTGCACAAGTAACGTTCATTCAGTGTTTTCAACACTCTAAGATTTGCCTGTAACTCAGGGAGTACACATGCTTTTCTGCTTAGGTACCCTTATAGATGGGAACTTCCCTACATTGTAGTATGCGTTTTAGCTGAAATACAGCTACTTCTTTGTACATTGTTTCCAAAACTAAGAACAGTGCATGGCCGGCTAATGCCCTGCTTATACCCAAATCAAAGTAACACGTCTTAACCCAAACTGCACAAGTAACGTTCATTCAGTGTTTTCAACACTGTAAGACTTGCCTGTTACTCAGGGAGTAGACATGCCTTTTTGCTTAGGTACTCTTATAGATGGGAACTTCCCTACATTGTAGCATGCGTTTTAGCTGAAATACAGCTACTTCATTGTACACCGTTTCCAAAACTAAGAACAGTGCGTGGCCGGCTAATGCCCTGCTTATACCCAAATCAAAGTAACACGTCTTAACCCAAACTGCACAAGTAACGTTCATTCAGTGTTTTCAACACTCTAAGATTTGCCTGTAACTCAGGGAGTACACATGCTTTTCTGCTTAGGTACCCTTATAGATGGGAACTTCCCTACATTGTAGTATGCGTTTTAGCTGAAATACAGCTACTTCTTTGTACATTGTTTCCAAAACTAAGAACAGTGCATGGCCGGCTAATGCCCTGCTTATACCCAAATCAAAGTAACACGTCTTAACCCAAACTGCACAAGTAACGTTCATTCAGTGTTTTCAACACTGTAAGACTTGCCTGTTACTCAGGGAGTAGACATGCTTTTCTGCTTAGGTACTCTTATAGATGGGAACTTCCCTACATTGTAGCATGCGTTTTAGCTGAAATACAGCTACTTCTTTGTACATCGTTTCCAAAACTAAGAACAGTGCATGGCCGGCTAATGCCCTGCTTATACCCAAATCAAAGTAACACGTCTTAACCCAAACTGCACAAGTAACGTTCATTCAGTGTTTTCAACACTCTAAGATTTGCCTGTAACTCAGGGAGTACACATGCTTTTCTGCTTAGGTACCCTTATAGATGGGAACTTCCCTACATTGTAGCATGCGTTTTAGCTGAAATACAGCTACTTCTTTGTACATCGTTTCCAAAACTAAGAACAGTGCATGGCCGGCTAATGCCCTGCTTATACCCAAATCAAAGTAACACGTCTTAACCCAAACTGCACAAGTAACGTTCATTCAGTGTTTTCAACACTGTAAGACTTTGCCTGTTACTCAGGGAGTAGACATGCCTTTTCTGCTTAGGTACTCTTATAGATGGGAACTTCCCTACATTGTAGCATGCGTTTTAGCTGAAATACAGCTACTTCATTTGTACATCGTTTCCAAAACTAAGAACAGTGCGTGGCCGGCTAATGCCCTGCTTATACCCAAATCAAAGTAACACGTCTTAACCCAAACTGCACAAGTAACGTTCATTCAGTGTTTTCAACACTCTAAGATTTGCCTGTAACTCAGGGAGTACACATGCTTTTCTGCTTAGGTACCCTTATAGATGGGAACTTCCCTACATTGTAGTATGCGTTTTAGCTGAAATACAGCTACTTCTTTGTACATTGTTTCCAAAACTAAGAACAGTGCATGGCCGGCTAATGCCCTGCTTATACCCAAATCAAAGTAACACGTCTTAACCCAAACTGCACAAGTAACGTTCATTCAGTGTTTTCAACACTGTAAGACTTGCCTGTTACTCAGGGAGTAGACATGCCTTTTTGCTTAGGTACTCTTATAGATGGGAACTTCCCTACATTGTAGCATGCGTTTTAGCTGAAATACAGCTACTTCATTGTACACCGTTTCCAAAACTAAGAACAGTGCGTGGCCGGCTAATGCCCTGCTTATACCCAAATCAAAGTAACACGTCTTAACCCAAACTGCACAAGTAACGTTCATTCAGTGTTTTCAACACTCTAAGACTTGCCTGTAACTCAGGGAGTACACATGCTTTTCTGCTTAGGTACCCTTATAGATGGGAACTTCCCTACATTGTAGCATGCGTTTTAGCTGAAATACAGCTACTTCTTTGTACATTGTTTCCAAAACTAAGAACAGTGCATGGCCGGCTAATGCCCTGCTTATACCCAAATCAAAGTAACACGTCTTAACCCAAACTGCACAAGTAACGTTCATTCAGTGTTTTCAACACTGTAAGACTTGCCTGTTACTCAGGGAGTAGACATGCCTTTTTGCTTAGGTACTCTTATAGATGGGAACTTCCCTACATTGTAGCATGCGTTTTAGCTGAAATACAGCTACTTCATTGTACACCGTTTCCAAAACTAAGAACAGTGCGTGGCCGGCTAATGCCCTGCTTATACCCAAATCAAAGTAACACGTCTTAACCCAAACTGCACAAGTAACGTTCATTCAGTGTTTTCAACACTCTAAGAGTTGCCTGTAACTCAGGGAGTACACATGCTTTTCTGCTTAGGTACCCTTATAGATGGGAACTTCCCTACATTGTAGCATGTGTTTTAGCTGAAATACAGCTACTTCTTTGTACATTGTTTCCAAAACTAAGAACAGTGCATGGCCGGCTAATGCCCTGCTTATACCCAAATCAAAGTAACACGTCTTAACCCAAACTGCACAAGTAACGTTCATTCAGTGTTTTCAACACTGTAAGACTTGCCTGTTACTCAGGGAGTAGACATGCCTTTTTGCTTAGGTACTCTTATAGATGGGAACTTCCCTACATTGTAGCATGCGTTTTAGCTGAAATACAGCTACTTCATTGTACACCGTTTCCAAAACTAAGAACAGTGCGTGGCCGGCTAATGCCCTGCTTATACCCAAATCAAAGTAACACGTCTTAACCCAAACTGCACAAGTAACGTTCATTCAGTGTTTTCAACACTCTAAGATTTGCCTGTAACTCAGGGAGTACACATGCTTTTCTGCTTAGGTACCCTTATAGATGGGAACTTCCCTACATTGTAGTATGCGTTTTAGCTGAAATACAGCTACTTCTTTGTACATTGTTTCCAAAACTAAGAACAGTGCATGGCCGGCTAATGCCCTGCTTATACCCAAATCAAAGTAACACGTCTTAACCCAAACTGCACAAGTAACGTTCATTCAGTGTTTTCAACACTGTAAGACTTGCCTGTTACTCAGGGAGTAGACATGCCTTTTTGCTTAGGTACTCTTATAGATGGGAACTTCCCTACATTGTAGCATGCGTTTTAGCTGAAATACAGCTACTTCATTGTACACCGTTTCCAAAACTAAGAACAGTGCGTGGCCGGCTAATGCCCTGCTTATACCCAAATCAAAGTAACACGTCTTAACCCAAACTGCACAAGTAACGTTCATTCAGTGTTTTCAACACTCTAAGATTTGCCTGTAACTCAGGGAGTACACATGCTTTTCTGCTTAGGTACCCTTATAGATGGGAACTTCCCTACATTGTAGCATGCGTTTTAGCTGAAATACAGCTACTTCTTTGTACATCGTTTCCAAAACTAAGAACAGTGCATGGCCGGCTAATGCCCTGCTTATACCCAAATCAAAGTAACACGTCTTAACCCAAACTGCACAAGTAACGTTCATTCAGTGTTTTCAACACTGTAAGACTTGCCTGTTACTCAGGGAGTAGACATGCCTTTTTGCTTAGGTACTCTTATAGATGGGAACTTCCCTACATTGTAGCATGCGTTTTAGCTGAAATACAGCTACTTCATTGTACACCGTTTCCAAAACTAAGAACAGTGCGTGGCCGGCTAATGCCCTGCTTATACCCAAATCAAAGTAACACGTCTTAACCCAAACTGCACAAGTAACGTTCATTCAGTGTTTTCAACACTCTAAGATTTGCCTGTAACTCAGGGAGTACACATGCTTTTCTGCTTAGGTACCCTTATAGATGGGAACTTCCCTACATTGTAGCATGCGTTTTAGCTGAAATACAGCTACTTCTTTGTACATCTGTTTCCAAAACTAAGAACAGTGCATGGCCGGCTAATGCCCTGCTTATACCCAAATCAAAGTAACACGTCTTAACCCAAACTGCACAAGTAACGTTCATTCAGTGTTTTCAACACTCTAAGATTTGCCTGTAACTCAGGGAGTACACATGCTTTTCTGCTTAGGTACCCTTATAGATGGGAACTTCCCTACATTGTAGCATGCGTTTTAGCTGAAATACAGCTACTTCTTTGTACATTGTTTCCAAAACTAAGAACAGTGCATGGCCGGCTAATGCCCTGCTTATACCCAAATCAAAGTAACACGTCTTAACCCAAACTGCACAAGTAACGTTCATTCAGTGTTTTCAACACTGTAAGACTTGCCTGTTACTCAGGGAGTAGACATGCCTTTTTGCTTAGGTACTCTTATAGATGGGAACTTCCCTACATTGTAGCATGCGTTTTAGCTGAAATACAGCTACTTCATTGTACACCGTTTCCAAAACTAAGAACAGTGCGTGGCCGGCTAATGCCCTGCTTATACCCAAATCAAAGTAACACGTCTTAACCCAAACTGCACAAGTAACGTTCATTCAGTGTTTTCAACACTCTAAGATTTGCCTGTAACTCAGGGAGTACACATGCTTTTCTGCTTAGGTACCCTTATAGATGGGAACTTCCCTACATTGTAGCATGCGTTTTAGCTGAAATACAGCTACTTCTTTGTACATCGTTTCCAAAACTAAGAACAGTGCATGGCCGGCTAATGCCCTGCTTATACCCAAATCAAAGTAACACGTCTTAACCCAAACTGCACAAGTAACGTTCATTCAGTGTTTTCAACACTCTAAGATTTGCCTGTAACTCAGGGAGTACACATGCTTTTCTGCTTAGGTACCCTTATAGATGGGAACTTCCCTACATTGTAGCATGCGTTTTAGCTGAAATACAGCTACTTCTTTGTACATCGTTTCCAAAACTAAGAACAGTGCATGGCCGGCTAATGCCCTGCTTATACCCAAATCAAAGTAACACGTCTTAACCCAAACTGCACAAGTAACGTTCATTCAGTGTTTTCAACACTGTAAGACTTGCCTGTTACTCAGGGAGTAGACATGCCTTTTTGCTTAGGTACTCTTATAGATGGGAACTTCCCTACATTGTAGCATGCGTTTTAGCTGAAATACAGCTACTTCATTGTACACCGTTTCCAAAACTAAGAACAGTGCGTGGCCGGCTAATGCCCTGCTTATACCCAAATCAAAGTAACACGTCTTAACCCAAACTGCACAAGTAACGTTCATTCAGTGTTTTCAACACTCTAAGATTTGCCTGTAACTCAGGGAGTACACATGCTTTTCTGCTTAGGTACCCTTATAGATGGGAACTTCCCTACATTGTAGCATGCGTTTTAGCTGAAATACAGCTACTTCTTTGTACATCGTTTCCAAAACTAAGAACAGTGCATGGCCGGCTAATGCCCTGCTTATACCCAAATCAAAGTAACACGTCTTAACCCAAACTGCACAAGTAACGTTCATTCAGTGTTTTCAACACTGTAAGACTTGCCTGTTACTCAGGGAGTAGACATGCCTTTTTGCTTAGGTACTCTTATAGATGGGAACTTCCCTACATTGTAGCATGCGTTTTAGCTGAAATACAGCTACTTCATTGTACACCGTTTCCAAAACTAAGAACAGTGCGTGGCCGGCTAATGCCCTGCTTATACCCAAATCAAAGTAACACGTCTTAACCCAAACTGCACAAGTAACGTTCATTCAGTGTTTTCAACACTCTAAGATTTGCCTGTAACTCAGGGAGTACACATGCTTTTCTGCTTAGGTACCCTTATAGATGGGAACTTCCCTACATTGTAGCATGCGTTTTAGCTGAAATACAGCTACTTCTTTGTACATCGTTTCCAAAACTAAGAACAGTGCATGGCCGGCTAATGCCCTGCTTATACCCAAATCAAAGTAACACGTCTTAACCCAAACTGCACAAGTAACGTTCATTCAGTGTTTTCAACACTCTAAGATTTGCCTGTAACTCAGGGAGTACACATGCTTTTCTGCTTAGGTACCCTTATAGATGGGAACTTCCCTACATTGTAGCATGCGTTTTAGCTGAAATACAGCTACTTCTTTGTACATTGTTTCCAAAACTAAGAACAGTGCATGGCCGGCTAATGCCCTGCTTATACCCAAATCAAAGTAACACGTCTTAACCCAAACTGCACAAGTAACGTTCATTCAGTGTTTTCAACACTGTAAGACTTGCCTGTTACTCAGGGAGTAGACATGCCTTTTTGCTTAGGTACTCTTATAGATGGGAACTTCCCTACATTGTAGCATGCGTTTTAGCTGAAATACAGCTACTTCATTGTACACCGTTTCCAAAACTAAGAACAGTGCGTGGCCGGCTAATGCCCTGCTTATACCCAAATCAAAGTAACACGTCTTAACCCAAACTGCACAAGTAACGTTCATTCAGTGTTTTCAACACTCTAAGATTTGCCTGTAACTCAGGGAGTACACATGCTTTTCTGCTTAGGTACCCTTATAGATGGGAACTTCCCTACATTGTAGTATGCGTTTTAGCTGAAATACAGCTACTTCTTTGTACATCGTTTCCAAAACTAAGAACAGTGCATGGCCGGCTAATGCCCTGCTTATACCCAAATCAAAGTAACACGTCTTAACCCAAACTGCACAAGTAACGTTCATTCAGTGTTTTCAACACTGTAAGACTTGCCTGTTACTCAGGGAGTAGACATGCCTTTTTGCTTAGGTACTCTTATACATGGGAACTTCCCTACATTGTAGCATGCGTTTTAGCTGAAATACAGCTACTTCTTTGTACATCGTTTCCAAAACTAAGAACAGTGCAGTGGCCGGCTAATGCCCTGCTTATACCCAAATCAAAGTAACACGTCTTAACCCAAACTGCACAAGTAACGTTCATTCAGTGTTTTCAACACTCTAAGATTTGCCTGTAACTCAGGGAGTACACATGCTTTTCTGCTTAGGTACCCTTATAGATGGGAACTTCCCTACATTGTAGCATGCGTTTTAGCTGAAATACAGCTACTTCTTTGTACATTGTTTCCAAAACTAAGAACAGTGCATGGCCGGCTAATGCCCTGCTTATACCCAAATCAAAGTAACACGTCTTAACCCAAACTGCACAAGTAACGTTCATTCAGTGTTTTCAACACTCTAAGATTTGCCTGTAACTTAGGGAGTACACATGCTTTTCTGCTTAGGTACCCTTATAGATGGGAACTTCCCTACATTGTAGCATGCGTTTTAGCTGAAATACAGCTACTTCTTTGTACATCGTTTCCAAAACTAAGAACAGTGCATGGCCGGCTAATGCCCTGCTTATACCCAAATCAAAGTAACACGTCTTAACCCAAACTGCACAAGTAACGTTCATTCAGTGTTTTCAACACTGTAAGACTTGCCTGTTACTCAGGGAGTAGACATGCCTTTTTGCTTAGGTACTCTTATAGATGGGAACTTCCCTACATTGTAGCATGCGTTTTAGCTGAAATACAGCTACTTCATTGTACACCGTTTCCAAAACTAAGAACAGTGCGTGGCCGGCTAATGCCCTGCTTATACCCAAATCAAAGTAACACGTCTTAACCCAAACTGCACAAGTAACGTTCATTCAGTGTTTTCAACACTCTAAGATTTGCCTGTAACTTAGGGAGTACACATGCTTTTCTGCTTAGGTACCCTTATAGATGGGAACTTCCCTACATTGTAGTATGCGTTTTAGCTGAAATACAGCTACTTCTTTGTACATTGTTTCCAAAACTAAGAACAGTGCATGGCCGGCTAATGCCCTGCTTATACCCAAATCAAAGTAACACGTCTTAACCCAAACTGCACAAGTAACGTTCATTCAGTGTTTTCAACACTGTAAGACTTGCCTGTTACTCAGGGAGTAGACATGCCTTTTTGCTTAGGTACTCTTATAGATGGGAACTTCCCTACATTGTAGCATGCGTTTTAGCTGAAATACAGCTACTTCATTGTACACCGTTTCCAAAACTAAGAACAGTGCGTGGCCGGCTAATGCCCTGCTTATACCCAAATCAAAGTAACACGTCTTAACCCAAACTGCACAAGTAACGTTCATTCAGTGTTTTCAACACTCTAAGATTTGCCTGTAACTCAGGGAGTACACATGCTTTTCTGCTTAGGTACCCTTATAGATGGGAACTTCCCTACATTGTAGCATGCGTTTTAGCTGAAATACAGCTACTTCTTTGTACATCGTTTCCAAAACTAAGAACAGTGCATGGCCGGCTAATGCCCTGCTTATACCCAAATCAAAGTAACACGTCTTAACCCAAACTGCACAAGTAACGTTCATTCAGTGTTTTCAACACTCTAAGACTTGCCTGTAACTCAGGGAGTAGACATGCTTTTCTGCTTAGGTACCCTTATAGATGGGAACTTCCCTACATTGTAGCATGCGTTTTAGCTGAAATACAGCTACTTCATTGTACATCGTTTCCAAAACTAAGAACAGTGCATGGCCGGCTAATGCCCTGCTTATACCCAAATCAAAGTAACACGTCTTAACCCAAACTGCACAAGTAACGTTCATTCAGTGTTTTCAACACTCTAAGATTTGCCTGTAACTCAGGGAGTACACATGCTTTTCTGCTTAGGTACCCTTATAGATGGGAACTTCCCTACATTGTAGCATGCGTTTTAGCTGAAATACAGCTACTTCTTTGTACATCGTTTCCAAAACTAAGAACAGTGCATGGCCGGCTAATGCCCTGCTTATACCCAAATCAAAGTAACACGTCTTAACCCAAACTGCACAAGTAACGTTCATTCAGTGTTTTCAACACTCTAAGATTTGCCTGTAACTTAGGGAGTACACATGCTTTTCTGCTTAGGTACCCTTATAGATGGGAACTTCCCTACATTGTAGCATGCGTTTTAGCTGAAATACAGCTACTTCTTTGTACATTGTTTCCAAAACTAAGAACAGTGCATGGCCGGCTAATGCCCTGCTTATACCCAAATCAAAGTAACACGTCTTAACCCAAACTGCACAAGTAACGTTCATTCAGTGTTTTCAACACTGTAAGACTTGCCTGTTACTCAGGGAGTAGACATGCCTTTTTGCTTAGGTACTCTTATAGATGGGAACTTCCCTACATTGTAGCATGCGTTTTAGCTGAAATACAGCTACTTCATTGTACACCGTTTCCAAAACTAAGAACAGTGCGTGGCCGGCTAATGCCCTGCTTATACCCAAATCAAAGTAACACGTCTTAACCCAAACTGCACAAGTAACGTTCATTCAGTGTTTTCAACACTCTAAGATTTGCCTGTAACTCAGGGAGTACACATGCTTTTCTGCTTAGGTACCCTTATAGATGGGAACTTCCCTACATTGTAGTATGCGTTTTAGCTGAAATACAGCTACTTCTTTGTACATTGTTTCCAAAACTAAGAACAGTGCATGGCCGGCTAATGCCCTGCTTATACCCAAATCAAAGTAACACGTCTTAACCCAAACTGCACAAGTAACGTTCATTCAGTGTTTTCAACACTGTAAGACTTGCCTGTTACTCAGGGAGTAGACATGCCTTTTTGCTTAGGTACTCTTATAGATGGGAACTTCCCTACATTGTAGCATGCGTTTTAGCTGAAATACAGCTACTTCATTGTACACCGTTTCCAAAACTAAGAACAGTGCGTGGCCGGCTAATGCCCTGCTTATACCCAAATCAAAGTAACACGTCTTAACCCAAACTGCACAAGTAACGTTCATTCAGTGTTTTCAACACTCTAAGATTTGCCTGTAACTCAGGGAGTACACATGCTTTTCTGCTTAGGTACCCTTATAGATGGGAACTTCCCTACATTGTAGCATGCGTTTTAGCTGAAATACAGCTACTTCTTTGTACATCGTTTCCAAAACTAAGAACAGTGCATGGCCGGCTAATGCCCTGCTTATACCCAAATCAAAGTAACACGTCTTAACCCAAACTGCACAAGTAACGTTCATTCAGTGTTTTCAACACTGTAAGACTTGCCTGTTACTCAGGGAGTAGACATGCCTTTTTGCTTAGGTACTCTTATAGATGGGAACTTCCCTACATTGTAGCATGCGTTTTAGCTGAAATACAGCTACTTCATTGTACACCGTTTCCAAAACTAAGAACAGTGCGTGGCCGGCTAATGCCCTGCTTATACCCAAATCAAAGTAACACGTCTTAACCCAAACTGCACAAGTAACGTTCATTCAGTGTTTTCAACACTCTAAGATTTGCCTGTAACTCAGGGAGTACACATGCTTTTCTGCTTAGGTACCCTTATAGATGGGAACTTCCCTACATTGTAGTATGCGTTTTAGCTGAAATACAGCTACTTCTTTGTACATTGTTTCCAAAACTAAGAACAGTGCATGGCCGGCTAATGCCCTGCTTATACCCAAATCAAAGTAACACGTCTTAACCCAAACTGCACAAGTAACGTTCATTCAGTGTTTTCAACACTCTAAGATTTGCCTGTAACTTCAGGGAGTACACATGCTTTTCTGCTTAGGTACCCTTATAGATGGGAACTTCCCTACATTGTAGCATGCGTTTTAGCTGAAATACAGCTACTTCTTTGTACATCGTTTCCAAAACTAAGAACAGTGCATGGCCGGCTAATGCCCTGCTTATACCCAAATCAAAGTAACACGTCTTAACCCAAACTGCACAAGTAACGTTCATTCAGTGTTTTCAACACTGTAAGACTTGCCTGTTACTCAGGGAGTAGACATGCTTTTTGCTTAGGTACTCTTATAGATGGGAACTTCCCTACATTGTAGCATGCGTTTTAGCTGAAATACAGCTACTTCATTGTACACCGTTTCCAAAACTAAGAACAGTGCGTGGCCGGCTAATGCCCTGCTTATACCCAAATCAAAGTAACACGTCTTAACCCAAACTGCACAAGTAACGTTCATTCAGTGTTTTCAACACTCTAAGATTTGCCTGTAACTCAGGGAGTACACATGCTTTTCTGCTTAGGTACCCTTATAGATGGGAACTTCCCTACATTGTAGCATGCGTTTTAGCTGAAATACAGCTACTTCTTTGTACATCGTTTCCAAAACTAAGAACAGTGCATGGCCGGCTAATGCCCTGCTTATACCCAAATCAAAGTAACACGTCTTAACCCAAACTGCACAAGTAACGTTCATTCAGTGTTTTCAACACTCTAAGATTTGCCTGTAACTCAGGGAGTACACATGCTTTTCTGCTTAGGTACCCTTATAGATGGGAACTTCCCTACATTGTAGCATGCGTTTTAGCTGAAATACAGCTACTTCTTTGTACATCGTTTCCAAAACTAAGAACAGTGCATGGCCGGCTAATGCCCTGCTTATACCCAAATCAAAGTAACACGTCTTAACCCAAACTGCACAAGTAACGTTCATTCAGTGTTTTCAACACTGTAAGACTTGCCTGTTACTCAGGGAGTAGACATGCCTTTTTGCTTAGGTACTCTTATAGATGGGAACTTCCCTACATTGTAGCATGCGTTTTAGCTGAAATACAGCTACTTCATTGTACACCGTTTCCAAAACTAAGAACAGTGCGTGGCCGGCTAATGCCCTGCTTATACCCAAATCAAAGTAACACGTCTTAACCCAAACTGCACAAGTAACGTTCATTCAGTGTTTTCAACACTCTAAGATTTGCCTGTAACTCAGGGAGTACACATGCTTTTCTGCTTAGGTACCCTTATAGATGGGAACTTCCCTACATTGTAGCATGCGTTTTAGCTGAAATACAGCTACTTCTTTGTACATCGTTTCCAAAACTAAGAACAGTGCATGGCCGGCTAATGCCCTGCTTATACCCAAATCAAAGTAACACGTCTTAACCCAAACTGCACAAGTAACGTTCATTCAGTGTTTTCAACACTGTAAGACTTGCCTGTTACTCAGGGAGTAGACATGCCTTTTTGCTTAGGTACTCTTATAGATGGGAACTTCCCTACATTGTAGCATGCGTTTTAGCTGAAATACAGCTACTTCATTGTACACCGTTTCCAAAACTAAGAACAGTGCGTGGCCGGCTAATGCCCTGCTTATACCCAAATCAAAGTAACACGTCTTAACCCAAACTGCACAAGTAACGTTCATTCAGTGTTTTCAACACTCTAAGACTTGCCTGTAACTCAGGGAGTACACATGCTTTTCTGCTTAGGTACCCTTATAGATGGGAACTTCCCTACATTGTAGCTTGCATTTTAGCTGAAATACAGCTACTTCTTTGTACATTGTTTCCAAAACTAAGAACAGTGCATGGCCGGCTAATGCCCTGCTTATACCCAAATCAAAGTAACACGTCTTAACCCAAACTGCACAAGTAACGTTCATTCAGTGTTTTCAACACTCTAAGATTTGCCTGTAACTCAGGGAGTACACATGCTTTTCTGCTTAGGTACCCTTATAGATGGGAACTTCCCTACATTGTAGCATGCGTTTTAGCTGAAATACAGCTACTTCTTTGTACATCGTTTCCAAAACTAAGAACAGTGCATGGCCGGCTAATGCCCTGCTTATACCCAAATCAAAGTAACACGTCTTAACCCAAACTGCACAAGTAACGTTCATTCAGTGTTTTCAACACTGTAAGACTTGCCTGTTACTCAGGGAGTAGACATGCCTTTTTGCTTAGGTACTCTTATAGATGGGAACTTCCCTACATTGTAGCATGCGTTTTAGCTGAAATACAGCTACTTCATTTGTACATCCGTTTCCAAAACTAAGAACAGTGCGTGGCCGGCTAATGCCCTGCTTATACCCAAATCAAAGTAACACGTCTTAACCCAAACTGCACAAGTAACGTTCATTCAGTGTTTTCAACACTCTAAGATTTGCCTGTAACTCAGGGAGTACACATGCTTTTCTGCTTAGGTACCCTTATAGATGGGAACTTCCCTACATTGTAGCATGCGTTTTAGCTGAAATACAGCTACTTCTTTGTACATCGTTTCCAAAACTAAGAACAGTGCAGTGGCCGGCTAATGCCCTGCTTATACCCAAATCAAAGTAACACGTCTTAACCCAAACTGCACAAGTAACGTTCATTCAGTGTTTTCAACACTCTAAGATTTGCCTGTAACTCAGGGAGTACACATGCTTTTCTGCTTAGGTACCCTTATAGATGGGAACTTCCCTACATTGTAGCATGCGTTTTAGCTGAAATACAGCTACTTCTTTGTACATCGTTTCCAAAACTAAGAACAGTGCATGGCCGGCTAATGCCCTGCTTATACCCAAATCAAAGTAACACGTCTTAACCCAAACTGCACAAGTAACGTTCATTCAGTGTTTTCAACACTGTAAGACTTGCCTGTTACTCAGGGAGTAGACATGCCTTTTTGCTTAGGTACTCTTATAGATGGGAACTTCCCTACATTGTAGCATGCGTTTTAGCTGAAATACAGCTACTTCATTGTACACCGTTTCCAAAACTAAGAACAGTGCGTGGCCGGCTAATGCCCTGCTTATACCCAAATCAAAGTAACACGTCTTAACCCAAACTGCACAAGTAACGTTCATTCAGTGTTTTCAACACTCTAAGATTTGCCTGTAACTCAGGGAGTACACATGCTTTTCTGCTTAGGTACCCTTATAGATGGGAACTTCCCTACATTGTAGCAATGCGTTTTAGCTGAAATACAGCTACTTCTTTGTACATTGTTTCCAAAACTAAGAACAGTGCATGGCCGGCTAATGCCCTGCTTATACCCAAATCAAAGTAACACGTCTTAACCCAAACTGCACAAGTAACGTTCATTCAGTGTTTTCAACACTGTAAGACTTGCCTGTTACTCAGGGAGTAGACATGCCTTTTTGCTTAGGTACTCTTATAGATGGGAACTTCCCTACATTGTAGCATGCGTTTTAGCTGAAATACAGCTACTTCATTGTACACCGTTTCCAAAACTAAGAACAGTGCGTGGCCGGCTAATGCCCTGCTTATACCCAAATCAAAGTAACACGTCTTAACCCAAACTGCACAAGTAACGTTCATTCAGTGTTTTCAACACTCTAAGAGTTGCCTGTAACTCAGGGAGTACACATGCTTTTCTGCTTAGGTACCCTTATAGATGGGAACTTCCCTACATTGTAGTATGCGTTTTAGCTGAAATACAGCTACTTCTTTGTACATCGTTTCCAAAACTAAGAACAGTGCATGGCCGGCTAATGCCCTGCTTATACCCAAATCAAAGTAACACGTCTTAACCCAAACTGCACAAGTAACGTTCATTCAGTGTTTTCAACACTCTAAGATTTGCCTGTAACTCAGGGAGTACACATGCTTTTCTGCTTAGGTACCCTTATAGATGGGAACTTCCCTACATTGTAGCATGCGTTTTAGCTGAAATACAGCTACTTCTTTGTACATCGTTTCCAAAACTAAGAACAGTGCATGGCCGGCTAATGCCCTGCTTATACCCAAATCAAAGTAACACGTCTTAACCCAAACTGCACAAGTAACGTTCATTCAGTGTTTTCAACACTGTAAGACTTGCCTGTTACTCAGGGAGTAGACATGCCTTTTTGCTTAGGTACTCTTATAGATGGGAACTTCCCTACATTGTAACATGCGTTTTAGCTGAAATACAGCTACTTCATTTGTACATCCGTTTCCAAAACTAAGAACAGTGCGTGGCCGGCTAATGCCCTGCTTATACCCAAATCAAAGTAACACGTCTTAACCCAAACTGCACAAGTAACGTTCATTCAGTGTTTTCAACACTCTAAGATTTGCCTGTAACTCAGGGAGTACACATGCTTTTCTGCTTAGGTACCCTTATAGATGGGAACTTCCCTACATTGTAGCATGCGTTTTAGCTGAAATACAGCTACTTCTTTGTACATCGTTTCCAAAACTAAGAACAGTGCATGGCCGGCTAATGCCCTGCTTATACCCAAATCAAAGTAACACGTCTTAACCCAAACTGCACAAGTAACGTTCATTCAGTGTTTTCAACACTCTAAGACTTGCCTGTAACTCAGGGAGTAGACATGCTTTTCTGCTTAGGTACCCTTATAGATGGGAACTTCCCTACATTGTAGCATGCGTTTTAGCTGAAATACAGCTACTTCTTTGTACATCGTTTCCAAAACTAAGAACAGTGCATGGCCGGCTAATGCCCTGCTTATACCCAAATCAAAGTAACACGTCTTAACCCAAACTGCACAAGTAACGTTCATTCAGTGTTTTCAACACTCTAAGACTTTCCTGTAACTCAGGGAGTAGACATGCTTTTCTGCTTAGGTACCCTTATAGATGGGAACTTCCCTACATTGTAGCATGCGTTTTAGCTGAAATACAGCTACTTCTTTGTACATCGTTTCCAAAACTAAGAACAGTGCATGGCCGGCTAATGCCCTGCTTATACCCAAATCAAAGTAACACGTCTTAACCCAAACTGCACAAGTAACGTTCATTCAGTGTTTTCAACACTCTAAGATTTGCCTGTAACTCAGGGAGTACACATGCTTTTCTGCTTAGGTACCCTTATAGATGGGAACTTCCCTACATTGTAGCATGCGTTTTAGCTGAAATACAGCTACTTCTTTGTACATCGTTTCCAAAACTAAGAACAGTGCATGGCCGGCTAATGCCCTGCTTATACCCAAATCAAAGTAACACGTCTTAACCCAAACTGCACAAGTAACGTTCATTCAGTGTTTTCAACACTGTAAGACTTGCCTGTTACTCAGGGAGTAGACATGCCTTTTCTGCTTAGGTACCCTTATAGATGGGAACTTCCCTACATTGTAGCATGCGTTTTAGCTGAAATACAGCTACTTCTTTGTACATCGTTTCCAAAACTAAGAACAGTGCGTGGCCGGCTAATGCCCTGCTTATACCCAAATCAAAGTAACACGTCTTAACCCAAACTGCACAAGTAACGTTCATTCAGTGTTTTCAACACTCTAAGATTTGCCTGTAACTCAGGGAGTACACATGCTTTTCTGCTTAGGTACCCTTATAGATGGGAACTTCCCTACATTGTAGCATGCGTTTTAGCTGAAATACAGCTACTTCTTTGTACATCGTTTCCAAAACTAAGAACAGTGCATGGCCGGCTAATGCCCTGCTTATACCCAAATCAAAGTAACACGTCTTAACCCAAACTGCACAAGTAACGTTCATTCAGTGTTTTCAACACTGTAAGACTTGCCTGTTACTCAGGGAGTAGACATGCCTTTTTGCTTAGGTACTCTTATAGATGGGAACTTCCCTACATTGTAGCATGCGTTTTAGCTGAAATACAGCTACTTCATTGTACACCGTTTCCAAAACTAAGAACAGTGCGTGGCCGGCTAATGCCCTGCTTATACCCAAATCAAAGTAACACGTCTTAACCCAAACTGCACAAGTAACGTTCATTCAGTGTTTTCAACACTCTAAGATTTGCCTGTAACTCAGGGAGTACACATGCTTTTCTGCTTAGGTACCCTTATAGATGGGAACTTCCCTACATTGTAGTATGCGTTTTAGCTGAAATACAGCTACTTCTTTGTACATCGTTTCCAAAACTAAGAACAGTGCATGGCCGGCTAATGCCCTGCTTATACCCAAATCAAAGTAACACGTCTTAACCCAAACTGCACAAGTAACGTTCATTCAGTGTTTTCAACACTGTAAGACTTGCCTGTTACTCAGGGAGTAGACATGCCTTTTTGCTTAGGTACTCTTATAGATGGGAACTTCCCTACATTGTAGCATGCGTTTTAGCTGAAATACAGCTACTTCTTTGTACATCATTTCCAAAACTAAGAACAGTGCGTGGCCGGCTAATGCCCTGCTTATACCCAAATCAAAGTAACACGTCTTAACCCAAACTGCACAAGTAACGTTCATTCAGTGTTTTCAACACTCTAAGATTTGCCTGTAACTCAGGGAGTACACATGCTTTTCTGCTTAGGTACCCTTATAGATGGGAACTTCCCTACATTGTAGCATGCGTTTTAGCTGAAATACAGCTACTTCTTTGTACATCGTTTCCAAAACTAAGAACAGTGCATGGCCGGCTAATGCCCTGCTTATACCCAAATCAAAGTAACACGTCTTAACCCAAACTGCACAAGTAACGTTCATTCAGTGTTTTCAACACTGTAAGACTTGCCTGTTACTCAGGGAGTAGACATGCCTTTTTGCTTAGGTACTCTTATAGATGGGAACTTCCCTACATTGTAGCATGCGTTTTAGCTGAAATACAGCTACTTCATTGTACACCGTTTCCAAAACTAAGAACAGTGCGTGGCCGGCTAATGCCCTGCTTATACCCAAATCAAAGTAACACGTCTTAACCCAAACTGCACAAGTAACGTTCATTCAGTGTTTTCAACACTCTAAGATTTGCCTGTAACTCAGGGAGTACACATGCTTTTCTGCTTAGGTACCCTTATAGATGGGAACTTCCCTACATTGTAGCTATGCGTTTTAGCTGAAATACAGCTACTTCTTTGTACATCGTTTCCAAAACTAAGAACAGTGCATGGCCGGCTAATGCCCTGCTTATACCCAAATCAAAGTAACACGTCTTAACCCAAACTGCACAAGTAACGTTCATTCAGTGTTTTCAACACTGTAAGACTTGCCTGTTACTCAGGGAGTAGACATGCCTTTTTGCTTAGGTACTCTTATAGATGGGAACTTCCCTACATTGTAGCATGCGTTTTAGCTGAAATACAGCTACTTCTTTGTACATCGTTTCCAAAACTAAGAACAGTGCATGGCCGGCTAATGCCCTGCTTATACCCAAATCAAAGTAACACGTCTTAACCCAAACTGCACAAGTAACGTTCATTCAGTGTTTTCAACACTCTAAGATTTGCCTGTAACTCAGGGAGTACACATGCTTTTCTGCTTAGGTACCCTTATAGATGGGAACTTCCCTACATTGTAGCTATGCGTTTTAGCTGAAATACAGCTACTTCTTTGTACATCGTTTCCAAAACTAAGAACAGTGCATGGCCGGCTAATGCCCTGCTTATACCCAAATCAAAGTAACACGTCTTAACCCAAACTGCACAAGTAACGTTCATTCAGTGTTTTCAACACTGTAAGACTTGCCTGTTACTCAGGGAGTAGACATGCCTTTTTGCTTAGGTACTCTTATAGATGGGAACTTCCCTACATTGTAGCATGCGTTTTAGCTGAAATACAGCTACTTCATTGTACACCGTTTCCAAAACTAAGAACAGTGCGTGGCCGGCTAATGCCCTGCTTATACCCAAATCAAAGTAACACGTCTTAACCCAAACTGCACAAGTAACGTTCATTCAGTGTTTTCAACACTCTAAGATTTGCCTGTAACTCAGGGAGTACACATGCTTTTCTGCTTAGGTACCCTTATAGATGGGAACTTCCCTACATTGTAGCATGCGTTTTAGCTGAAATACAGCTACTTCTTTGTACATCGTTTCCAAAACTAAGAACAGTGCATGGCCGGCTAATGCCCTGCTTATACCCAAATCAAAGTAACACGTCTTAACCCAAACTGCACAAGTAACGTTCATTCAGTGTTTTCAACACTCTAAGACTTTCCTGTTACTCAGGGAGTAGACATGCTTTTCTGCTTAGGTACCCTTATAGATGGGAACTTCCCTACATTGTAGCATGCGTTTTAGCTGAAATACAGCTACTTCTTTGTACATCGTTTCCAAAACTAAGAACAGTGCAGGGCCGGCTAATGCCCTGCTTATACCCAAATCAAAGTAACACGTCTTAACCCAAACTGCACAAGTAACGTTCATTCAGTGTTTTCAACACTCTAAGATTTGCCTGTAACTCAGGGAGTACACATGCTTTTCTGCTTAGGTACCCTTATAGATGGGAACTTCCCTACATTGTAGCATGCGTTTTAGCTGAAATACAGCTACTTCTTTGTACATCGTTTCCAAAACTAAGAACAGTGCATGGCCGGCTAATGCCCTGCTTATACCCAAATCAAAGTAACACGTCTTAACCCAAACTGCACAAGTAACGTTCATTCAGTGTTTTCAACACTCTAAGAGTTGCCTGTAACTCAGGGAGTACACATGCTTTTCTGCTTAGGTACCCTTATAGATGGGAACTTCCCTACATTGTAGCATGCGTTTTAGCTGAAATACAGCTACTTCTTTGTACATCGTTTCCAAAACTAAGAACAGTGCATGGCCGGCTAATGCCCTGCTTATACCCAAATCAAAGTAACACGTCTTAACCCAAACTGCACAAGTAACGTTCATTCAGTGTTTTCAACACTGTAAGACTTGCCTGTTACTCAGGGAGTAGACATGCCTTTTTGCTTAGGTACTCTTATAGATGGGAACTTCCCTACATTGTAGCATGCGTTTTAGCTGAAATACAGCTACTTCATTGTACACCGTTTCCAAAACTAAGAACAGTGCGTGGCCGGCTAATGCCCTGCTTATACCCAAATCAAAGTAACACGTCTTAACCCAAACTGCACAAGTAACGTTCATTCAGTGTTTTCAACACTCTAAGATTTGCCTGTAACTCAGGGAGTACACATGCTTTTCTGCTTAGGTACCCTTATAGATGGGAACTTCCCTACATTGTAGCATGCGTTTTAGCTGAAATACAGCTACTTCTTTGTACATCTTTTCCAAAACTAAGAACAGTGCATGGCCGGCTAATGCCCTGCTTATACCCAAATCAAAGTAACACGTCTTAACCCAAACTGCACAAGTAACGTTCATTCAGTGTTTTCAACACTGTAAGACTTGCCTGTTACTCAGGGAGTAGACATGTCTTTTTGCTTAGGTACTCTTATAGATGGGAACTTCCCTACATTGTAGCATGCGTTTTAGCTGAAATACAGCTACTTCATTGTACATCCGTTTCCAAAACTAAGAACAGTGCGTGGCCGGCTAATGCCCTGCTTATACCCAAATCAAAGTAACACGTCTTAACCCAAACTGCACAAGTAACGTTCATTCAGTGTTTTCAACACTCTAAGATTTGCCTGTAACTCAGGGAGTACACATGCTTTTCTGCTTAGGTACCCTTATAGATGGGAACTTCCCTACATTGTAGCATGCGTTTTAGCTGAAATACAGCTACTTCTTTGTACATCGTTTCCAAAACTAAGAACAGTGCATGGCCGGCTAATGCCCTGCTTATACCCAAATCAAAGTAACACGTCTTAACCCAAACTGCACAAGTAACGTTCATTCAGTGTTTTCAACACTGTAAGACTTGCCTGTTACTCAGGGAGTAGACATGCCTTTTTGCTTAGGTACTCTTATAGATGGGAACTTCCCTACATTGTAGCATGCGTTTTAGCTGAAATACAGCTACTTCATTGTACACCGTTTCCAAAACTAAGAACAGTGCGTGGCCGGCTAATGCCCTGCTTATACCCAAATCAAAGTAACACGTCTTAACCCAAACTGCACAAGTAACGTTCATTCAGTGTTTTCAACTCTCTAAGATTTGCCTGTAACTCAGGGAGTACACATGCTTTTCTGCTTAGGTACCCTTATAGATGGGAACTTCCCTACATTGTAGCAATGCGTTTTAGCTGAAATACAGCTACTTCTTTGTACATTGTTTCCAAAACTAAGAACAGTGCATGGCCGGCTAATGCCCTGCTTATACCCAAATCAAAGTAACACGTCTTAACCCAAACTGCACAAGTAACGTTCATTCAGTGTTTTCAACACTGTAAGACTTGCCTGTTACTCAGGGAGTAGACATGCCTTTTCTGCTTAGGTACTCTTATAGATGGGAACTTCCCTACATTGTAGCATGCGTTTTAGCTGAAATACAGCTACTTCTTTGTACATCGTTTCCAAAACTAAGAACAGTGCGTGGCCGGCTAATGCCCTGCTTATACCCAAATCAAAGTAACACGTCTTAACCCAAACTGCACAAGTAACGTTCATTCAGTGTTTTCAACACTCTAAGATTTGCCTGTAACTCAGGGAGTACACATGCTTTTCTGCTTAGGTACCCTTATAGATGGGAACTTCCCTACATTGTAGCATGCGTTTTAGCTGAAATACAGCTACTTCTTTGTACATCGTTTCCAAAACTAAGAACAGTGCATGGCCGGCTAATGCCCTGCTTATACCCAAATCAAAGTAACACGTCTTAACCCAAACTGCACAAGTAACGTTCATTCAGTGTTTTCAACACTCTAAGACTTGCCTTTAACTCAGGGAGTAGACATGCTTTTCTGCTTAGGTACCCTTATAGATGGGAACTTCCCTACATTGTAGCATGCGTTTTAGCTGAAATACAGCTACTTCATTTGTACATCGTTTCCAAAACTAAGAACAGTGCATGGCCGGCTAATGCCCTGCTTATACCCAAATCAAAGTAACACGTCTTAACCCAAACTGCACAAGTAACGTTCATTCAGTGTTTTCAACACTCTAAGATTTGCCTGTAACTCAGGGAGTACACATGCTTTTCTGCTTAGGTACCCTTATAGATGGGAACTTCCCTACATTGTAGCATGTGTTTTAGCTGAAATACAGCTACTTCTTTGTACATTGTTTCCAAAACTAAGAACAGTGCATGGCCGGCTAATGCCCTGCTTATACCCAAATCAAAGTAACACGTCTTAACCCAAACTGCACAAGTAACGTTCATTCAGTGTTTTCAACACTGTAAGACTTGCCTGTTACTCAGGGAGTAGACATGCCTTTTTGCTTAGGTACTCTTATAGATGGGAACTTCCCTACATTGTAGCATGCGTTTTAGCTGAAATACAGCTACTTCATTGTACACCGTTTCCAAAACTAAGAACAGTGCGTGGCCGGCTAATGCCCTGCTTATACCCAAATCAAAGTAACACGTCTTAACCCAAACTGCACAAGTAACGTTCATTCAGTGTTTTCAACACTCTAAGAGTTGCCTGTAACTCAGGGAGTACACATGCTTTTCTGCTTAGGTACCCTTATAGATGGGAACTTCCCTACATTGTAGCATGCGTTTTAGCTGAAATACAGCTACTTCTTTGTACATCGTTTCCAAAACTAAGAACAGTGCATGGCCGGCTAATGCCCTGCTTATACCCAAATCAAAGTAACACGTCTTAACCCAAACTGCACAAGTAACGTTCATTCAGTGTTTTCAACACTCTAAGAGTTGCCTGTAACTCAGGGAGTACACATGCTTTTCTGCTTAGGTACCCTTATAGATGGGAACTTCCCTACATTGTAGCATGCGTTTTAGCTGAAATACAGCTACTTCTTTGTACATCGTTTCCAAAACTAAGAACAGTGCAGTGGCCGGCTAATGCCCTGCTTATACCCAAATCAAAGTAACACGTCTTAACCCAAACTGCACAAGTAACGTTCATTCAGTGTTTTCAACACTCTAAGATTTGCCTGTAACTTAGGGAGTACACATGCTTTTCTGCTTAGGTACCCTTATAGATGGGAACTTCCCTACATTGTAGCATGCGTTTTAGCTGAAATACAGCTACTTCTTTGTACATTGTTTCCAAAACTAAGAACAGTGCATGGCCGGCTAATGCCCTGCTTATACCCAAATCAAAGTAACACGTCTTAACCCAAACTGCACAAGTAACGTTCATTCAGTGTTTTCAACACTGTAAGACTTGCCTGTTACTCAGGGAGTAGACATGCCTTTTTGCTTAGGTACTCTTATAGATGGGAACTTCCCTACATTGTAGCATGCGTTTTAGCTGAAATACAGCTACTTCATTGTACACCGTTTCCAAAACTAAGAACAGTGCGTGGCCGGCTAATGCCCTGCTTATACCCAAATCAAAGTAACACGTCTTAACCCAAACTGCACAAGTAACGTTCATTCAGTGTTTTCAACACTCTAAGAGTTGCCTGTAACTCAGGGAGTACACATGCTTTTCTGCTTAGGTACCCTTATAGATGGGAACTTCCCTACATTGTAGTATGCGTTTTAGCTGAAATACAGCTACTTCTTTGTACATTGTTTCCAAAACTAAGAACAGTGCATGGCCGGCTAATGCCCTGCTTATACCCAAATCAAAGTAACACGTCTTAACCCAAACTGCACAAGTAACGTTCATTCAGTGTTTTCAACACTGTAAGACTTGCCTGTTACTCAGGGAGTAGACATGCCTTTTTGCTTAGGTACTCTTATAGATGGGAACTTCCCTACATTGTAGCATGCGTTTTAGCTGAAATACAGCTACTTCATTGTACATCATTTCCAAAACTAAGAACAGTGCGTGGCCGGCTAATGCCCTGCTTATACCCAAATCAAAGTAACACGTCTTAACCCAAACTGCACAAGTAACGTTCATTCAGTGTTTTCAACACTCTAAGATTTGCCTGTAACTCAGGGAGTACACATGCTTTTCTGCTTAGGTACCCTTATAGATGGGAACTTCCCTACATTGTAGCATGCGTTTTAGCTGAAATACAGCTACTTCTTTGTACATCGTTTCCAAAACTAAGAACAGTGCATGGCCGGCTAATGCCCTGCTTATACCCAAATCAAAGTAACACGTCTTAACCCAAACTGCACAAGTAACGTTCATTCAGTGTTTTCAACACTCTAAGACTTGCCTGTAACTCAGGGAGTACACATGCTTTTCTGCTTAGGTACCCTTATAGATGGGAACTTCCCTACATTGTAGCATGCGTTTTAGCTGAAATACAGCTACTTCTTTGTACATCGTTTCCAAAACTAAGAACAGTGCATGGCCGGCTAATGCCCTGCTTATACCCAAATCAAAGTAACACGTCTTAACCCAAACTGCACAAGTAACGTTCATTCAGTGTTTTCAACACTCTAAGATTTGCCTGTAACTCAGGGAGTAGCACATGCTTTTCTGCTTAGGTACCCTTATAGATGGGAACTTCCCTACATTGTAGCATGCGTTTTAGCTGAAATACAGCTACTTCTTTGTACATCGTTTCCAAAACTAAGAACAGTGCATGGCCGGCTAATGCCCTGCTTATACCCAAATCAAAGTAACACGTCTTAACCCAAACTGCACAAGTAACGTTCATTCAGTGTTTTCAACACTCTAAGACTTGCCTGTAACTCAGGGAGTACACATGCTTTTCTGCTTAGGTACCCTTATAGATGGGAACTTCCCTACATTGTAGCATGCGTTTTAGCTGAAATACAGCTACTTCTTTGTACATCGTTTCCAAAACTAAGAACAGTGCATGGCCGGCTAATGCCCTGCTTATACCCAAATCAAAGTAACACGTCTTAACCCAAACTGCACAAGTAACGTTCATTCAGTGTTTTCAACACTCTAAGACTTGCCTGTAACTCAGGGAGTACACATGCTTTTCTGCTTAGGTACTCTTATAGATGGGAACTTCCCTACATTGTAGCATGCGTTTTAGCTGAAATACAGCTACTTCATTGTACATCGTTTCCAAAACTAAGAACAGTGCGTGGCCGGCTAATGCCCTGCTTATACCCAAATCAAAGTAACACGTCTTAACCCAAACTGCACAAGTAACGTTCATTCAGTGTTTTCAACACTCTAAGATTTGCCTGTAACTCAGGGAGTACACATGCTTTTCTGCTTAGGTACCCTTATAGATGGGAACTTCCCTACATTGTAGCATGCGTTTTAGCTGAAATACAGCTACTTCTTTGTACATCGTTTCCAAAACTAAGAACAGTGCATGGCCGGCTAATGCCCTGCTTATACCCAAATCAAAGTAACACGTCTTAACCCAAACTGCACAAGTAACGTTCATTCAGTGTTTTCAACACTGTAAGACTTGCCTGTTACTCAGGGAGTAGACATGCCTTTTTGCTTAGGTACTCTTATAGATGGGAACTTCCCTACATTGTAGCATGCGTTTTAGCTGAAATACAGCTACTTCTTTGTACATCGTTTCCAAAACTAAGAACAGTGCGTGGCCGGCTAATGCCCTGCTTATACCCAAATCAAAGTAACACGTCTTAACCCAAACTGCACAAGTAACGTTCATTCAGTGTTTTCAACACTCTAAGATTTGCCTGTAACTCAGGGAGTACACATGCTTTTCTGCTTAGGTACCCTTATAGATGGGAACTTCCCTACATTGTAGCATGCGTTTTAGCTGAAATACAGCTACTTCTTTGTACATTGTTTCCAAAACTAAGAACAGTGCATGGCCGGCTAATGCCCTGCTTATACCCAAATCAAAGTAACACGTCTTAACCCAAACTGCACAAGTAACGTTCATTCAGTGTTTTCAACACTGTAAGACTTGCCTGTTACTCAGGGAGTAGACATGCCTTTTTGCTTAGGTACTCTTATAGATGGGAACTTCCCTACATTGTAGCATGCGTTTTAGCTGAAATACAGCTACTTCATTGTACACCGTTTCCAAAACTAAGAACAGTGCGTGGCCGGCTAATGCCCTGCTTATACCCAAATCAAAGTAACACGTCTTAACCCAAACTGCACAAGTAACGTTCATTCAGTGTTTTCAACACTCTAAGATTTGCCTGTAACTCAGGGAGTACACATGCTTTTCTGCTTAGGTACCCTTATAGATGGGAACTTCCCTACATTGTAGTATGCGTTTTAGCTGAAATACAGCTACTTCTTTGTACATTGTTTCCAAAACTAAGAACAGTGCATGGCCGGCTAATGCCCTGCTTATACCCAAATCAAAGTAACACGTCTTAACCCAAACTGCACAAGTAACGTTCATTCAGTGTTTTCAACACTGTAAGACTTGCCTGTTACTCAGGGAGTAGACATGCCTTTTTTGCTTAGGTACTCTTATAGATGGGAACTTCCCTACATTGTAGCATGCGTTTTAGCTGAAATACAGCTACTTCATTGTACATCCGTTTCCAAAACTAAGAACAGTGCATGGCCGGCTAATGCCCTGCTTATACCCAAATCAAAGTAACACGTCTTAACCCAAACTGCACAAGTAACGTTCATTCAGTGTTTTCAACACTCTAAGATTTGCCTGTAACTCAGGGAGTACACATGCTTTTCTGCTTAGGTACCCTTATAGATGGGAACTTCCCTACATTGTAGCATGCGTTTTAGCTGAAATACAGCTACTTCTTTGTACATCGTTTCCAAAACTAAGAACAGTGCATGGCCGGCTAATGCCCTGCTTATACCCAAATCAAAGTAACACGTCTTAACCCAAACTGCACAAGTAACGTTCATTCAGTGTTTTCAACACTCTAAGATTTGCCTGTAACTCAGGGAGACGACATGCTTTTCTGCTTAGGTACCCTTATAGATGGGAACTTCCCTACATTGTAGCATGCGTTTTAGCTGAAATACAGCTACTTCTTTTATACATCGTTTCCAAAACTAAGAACAGTGCATGGCCGGCTAATGCCCTGCTTATACCCAAATCAAAGTAACACGTCTTAACCCAAACTGCACAAGTAACGTTCATTCAGTGTTTTCAACACTCTAAGATTTGCCTGTAACTCAGGGAGTACACATGCTTTTCTGCTTAGGTACCCTTATAGATGGGAACTTCCCTACATTGTAGCATGCGTTTTAGCTGAAATACAGCTACTTCTTTGTACATCGTTTCCAAAACTAAGAACAGTGCATGGCCGGCTAATGCCCTGCTTATACCCAAATCAAAGTAACACGTCTTAACCCAAACTGCACAAGTAACGTTCATTCAGTGTTTTCAACACTGTAAGACTTGCCTGTTACTCAGGGAGTAGACATGCCTTTTTGCTTAGGTACTCTTATAGATGGGAACTTCCCTACATTGTAGCATGCGTTTTAGCTGAAATACAGCTACTTCATTGTACACCGTTTCCAAAACTAAGAACAGTGCGTGGCCGGCTAATGCCCTGCTTATACCCAAATCAAAGTAACACGTCTTAACCCAAACTGCACAAGTAACGTTCATTCAGTGTTTTCAACACTCTAAGATTTGCCTGTAACTCAGGGAGTACACATGCTTTTCTGCTTAGGTACCCTTATAGATGGGAACTTCCCTACATTGTAGCAATGCGTTTTAGCTGAAATACAGCTACTTCTTTGTACATTGTTTCCAAAACTAAGAACAGTGCATGGCCGGCTAATGCCCTGCTTATACCCAAATCAAAGTAACACGTCTTAACCCAAACTGCACAAGTAACGTTCATTCAGTGTTTTCAACACTGTAAGACTTGCCTGTTACTCAGGGAGTAGACATGCCTTTTTGCTTAGGTACTCTTATAGATGGGAACTTCCCTACATTGTAGCATGCGTTTTAGCTGAAATACAGCTACTTCATTGTACATCGTTTCCAAAACTAAGAACAGTGCAGTGGCCGGCTAATGCCCTGCTTATACCCAAATCAAAGTAACACGTCTTAACCCAAACTGCACAAGTAACGTTCATTCAGTGTTTTCAACACTCTAAGATTTGCCTGTAACTCAGGGAGTACACATGCTTTTCTGCTTAGGTACCCTTATAGATGGGAACTTCCCTACATTGTAGCATGCGTTTTAGCTGAAATACAGCTACTTCTTTGTACATCGTTTCCAAAACTAAGAACAGTGCATGGCCGGCTAATGCCCTGCTTATACCCAAATCAAAGTAACACGTCTTAACCCAAACTGCACAAGTAACGTTCATTCAGTGTTTTCAACACTGTAAGACTTGCCTGTACTCAGGGAGTAGACATGCCTTTTTGCTTAGGTACTCTTATAGATGGGAACTTCCCTACATTGTAGCATGCGTTTTAGCTGAAATACAGCTACTTCATTGTACACCGTTTCCAAAACTAAGAACAGTGCATGGCCGGCTAATGCCCTGCTTATACCCAAATCAAAGTAACACGTCTTAACCCAAACTGCACAAGTAACGTTCATTCAGTGTTTTCAACACTGTAA